>NC_068984.1:73376074-73385785 GCF_001194135.2 Octopus bimaculoides
TATATATATACATACAAGCATAAATACATATATATATACATACACATACATATATACATACATACATATTGTTACAAACTTTCTGTTCGCATTCATTGCTAAAGCAAGCATTTCTTTTGTCTATTCATCACTAAAATCTAAGATTTAAAACGAACCAATCGATAGACATCAATTTTCGTTGGTTCTGCATTGGTTACTTTTGTTATCTTATGGACAGATTCCTTTGTGCAGAGATGAAACTAGGCCAGACATTTCACATCCCAAAATGAAATTTATTCTGCCTATGTATTCTTTATTCTTTTATTGGTTTCAGCCAACGGACTTTCGCCAGGCTGATGCACCGTTTTCAATGGCTAAAGTCGATGATTCCATCTTCAGTACTTATTTCAGTCTGGTACTTCCTTTAACGAACACTTTTGTTGTACTGCTAAGTTCCGAGATATAAAGGGACTGTTGTTTTATAAATCAATGTAATATAAATACACGAACACATATCTATCCTCATAAAAGCAAACTTATATAAATAGCTAGACAGTCAGATTGACAAACAAGCAAACAGACAAACAGACTGGTAGTTAGATCTTAAATTTTACAATAAAAACATTTAGGGCGTCTTCGAGGTTTCGACTTCTCTTGTATTGGTTCATTCTGGCTTCTCTAAACTTTGACAGTTGTTTTTTTTTTCTTTTTTTTCAAGTTGAGTAATGTATATAATAATTCTAATTAAGTTGGTGTATATTGACTTGGGAAATAATTGTGAAAGAACGGAGAAATATTAGGGCATATGAGGAAAGTATGTGTTTGTAGAGCGTGAGGTGATAGAAAGTTATAGTAAAAGGATGTGTGCTTCTTTGATATTGAAATTTTATTGTTTAAGCTTCAGTCAGGCGTGTATGTAAAGGAGTAGACAGATGTGTCATACTCAGTTTATGATATTTTTTTAGATATAAACTTGGATTTCCTTATATTTATGGTTCACAAATAAATGCATATAAATTATGCATGAAACACTTCAAAATTTTCGCCCAAATCTATTTATCATAACTTACTTAATCTATGTTGACTTTTTATATTACTGTTGATCTCAAGACAGACAAAACCCCCCTATACATAGCCTAAAAAGAAAAATGTATACACACATACGAGAAACGTGAAGTGAAGTCACTTGCTCAAGGATACAATACACAGCCCGGTCCGTGAGTCGAACTTACAACCTAACGATTATAAGCTCGACACTATAACCACTGGCCATGCACCTTCACACACACACATATTTATATATACAAAGAGAGGGAGAGAATGAAAGAGTAAGGTATATATGAATATATATATGTATATATATATGTATGTATGTGTGTGTGTGTGTGTGTGTGTATACACATACATACATGTAGTCTCAATGCCTTGTGAATGAAACAGGTACGCGAAAATCCCGTAGACTTAATAAATCTTGCCATTGATCAGAAGTTTTCAAGTTCAAGCCATGATCGTCCTGCCTTCTCTTCAGAGTGTGAGTGTGTGTACATACGCGCGCACGCGTGTGTATGTGTATGTGTGTGTGTATACATGCGTGTGTATATACATGCGTGTGTGTATACATCTTTGTGTGTGTGTGTGTGTGTGTGCACATGCGAACATGTCTGCGTGCGTAATGTCTGTGTGAATTTATGTACGCATGTTCTTACGTTGATACACCTGAGAAGAGTGTCCTTTCTACTGCCGTAACCAAGCTGTGCATCTCCTAGAGAGAGAGCTTAACTGCGTACTAGGCGTAATAATAAAATTACAGGGAGCGATGTAATCGACTGAATATCTTTAAGATGCTGACCGACATGGACTCTTGGCATTCTCAAAAAGATGTGTTTTCATACAGTTTACGGTGATAAGATTGTATGGAATAAAAAAATGTACTAAGCAATTTGCTATAGAAACTTTTAAATGTTTAACTCTAAAAATGTTGATGACGATTGCAGTAGAGTATAATGCACATTTCCCAATGAACAAAATTGTTAAACCAATATCGATTCCTTGTAAAGGCATCTCTAAAAATTGGGGCTTTTGTTTCCTCAAGACAACAAAAACGTCAATCGCAGTTGTTTAGTTCCAGGCAAGTCCACACATGATGAAAGGCTTTCAAACTAAACGATGATCATGCAACCTTTTCTTGCGGACATTTTGAATTATAAAGTGTAACCTTTTCTTTTGGTACGATAGTAGGAACAGAGATTATTTCGGTTCTGTTCTACTTGTTAAAGCGACTATGTCAAACCGAGATAATCTGAAAGACTTGGCAAAAATTCAGATTCAAGAAGTGGTGTTGCGAGTAGGATGTTCTTTCTAGTCCTTCGAGTTTGCAATATTGGGATAGAATCTTGCTCTTAGCTTATCTCCTCCTCTTACATTTCCAATCAATTTCATTGAAATGGTGAGAATTTTCTTTATTCACTCTTCTCCATTCTGTAAGATTAGAGAGAGCTTCAAAGAAGTTTAAAATAGTCAGGCTAAGTGTTATCATATCTGATGTTAATATATCTAACGTAAGAAACTTCACGAATATAACTAGAAATAATAGTGCAATTCTTTAAAAACATAAGCTGAATGGCTAAGATTATTTAAATCCTCTTATTAAGTGTGATATACAACTCCCCACATGCTCTTGAGGCATTAGACCTCTTCAATGAATCTTAAGATTCAGTGCATTTATCAAAGAAGTTATGATAGAATCACTAAGTAAATATTCAGGATTACATTATATATGACGGGTATATATGAAATTTAACCTCTTTTTAACCATTGGGGTTAATTTCAATTTTGGACTGCGGACAACAAGGGAAAAAATCAGCCAACGTCCACAGCTTGGCGATATTGAAATAACGTCGTTGGTCGTAGTGTGTATTTTTTGTTTTTTTTAGATAACTCGCTGTTTCCAATTTCTCCCTTTGCCTCTAATATTTGATTAAATTCATTTCAAGGTTCCTTCTTGATAGGAATTGCTGCTAGAGACAAGTATTTTCACAGAAAACAGCAGAGCTAGCAGTAATACTTGCAGGAGTGTAGCCAAAAGATTTCAAAAGAATAAATAATTAAATAATATAAATAAGTGTGTTAAATTATTGGCAGGTATGTCTCTTCTAAAACACAACAGCTTCTGTAATCACAGAACCAATTTTCAGATCACAACACTTGCCAAGCTGTAAAGGAAAAACAACATTGTGTTCGAAGAAAGCAATTCAATGGGAATAAATAGAAAAATAGATGAAAATGGTGGTATTCTTTATTTGTTTTTTGTTGTTGCTTTTTATATACCTCAAACAATCTTGAATGAATGAATTACTGCTGTGCATGGATTCCCTGCGGGAGAAACATGAAAACTATATCAGAGTTCAAATTAGTGATGTCTGAGAATACACTCAGGTGAAATGACTTTACTTTAGACACAGTCGTAATTGATTCTGCTCTAGACATGACTATTGATTAGGTACATTGGCATAAGTCCATGTAAATTTTTAAGATGGGGGGAATATAGTCCATTGACGTTTCTGCAATAATGTCTGAGAAAAATGCAGCCAGATGAAATAGTTTTACATTAGTCAGTTAGAATTGAGCCTGTATTGTACATCAACATCAATTATCTTTGTAAGGTATTACTATTTATGAACTTTTATTCTCCACTGACACAAGTAACACACATTTTAAGACTGATAGCACGACCAAAATTTACTTGCCTACAACCAACGCGAGAATACAACTTTGAATATTTTCTTGTTTAAGGCCCTAAAATATTAGCTCTAACAATCTTACGGCTATTACAGTTATTGACCTTGTTTATGAACCCTCCTATATTCCATTAAATTTGCTCCTACAGATGACTCGTAAATTATTCCCAAGACTGTAAACAGCATGAATGAAAATCGAATTCTACTACAGTCAAATGCAAACTTAAATAGTTGTGGGACGAAATTAAAATTGCAAGGCTTTTACATTGTATCTAAATTTAATTCATTTAAATTGGAAGTCATTTAACAATACTCTTCTGTTTCTGTTAATAATATAAGCTCCAGAGGTACGAAACTATGGAGGATGGCGGTAACGTAGTTGATTCTTTTTTCGGTGACGAAAAGTGAGACGAGTCAGTCAAGAGTGCTTATGTGGATATTGTATGAGTCAAGGCAGTTCCAGGAGCAAAGGTCACTAAAATAACGATAAAACAGGCAGATAGAAGAAACACTTACTGGTATAACATTCTTCTTTTTCTTTTCAATCATTAGTTAGAAATTTGGTAAAATGTAACTTAAAATCAAATATATAATTTTGTATAAATCAAGAGGCCTTGGAGACTTTTGTTTTAAGATGTATTGAATTAACAATATTCAGTACAAACAACGAATTGTAAAGAAATTTAGAAGTATTCAAATTGTCTTTAAAATTCAATTAAATTAAGGCTATCAAAATTCAAATTCTGGTCGTAATTATATATTTTCGAAAAATAAAATAAATCTTCATTGTAAAAGGGAATTTTGAAAGAAGCAGTAAACGAACACTAACTCGAGTTGAAATCCCACCGAAGAACTTTTTGCTATTCATCTTCGGAAGATCGAGAAAATAAAGTTCCAGACAAGTACTGGATTTGATATAATTGACTGCACCCCTTTCACAAACGGCATTAGGCTACGAATGATTATGTATGAAAGCGTAGATGATAGATGTTGTTTTTTTTTTATATATGCATGCGTGTACACATCCATATTCGTGTAACAGTTATTCGGAAATTAACCAAATCGTTAGCACTTACTCTCTGATGTACAAGGAGAAAGTATTTTGAAACAGCAATTATCGTTGCTTTCGAAATGGAGTCGATAAATACTAGACATACACTGTAGTCGATTTAAACAACTGAACTTTATCATAACAGTGTGCTCATCTCGATCATCTAAGAAATGCCAGAACGCTTCTGAGCTATTGCGGGATGCATTCAAACAGCCAAAAAACGATTCCCTAAGTAGTTGCTTCAACTGCTACACAAAGCATTTCAATGTCCCATATATCAAAGTTTACTGCCTTAAAAAACGAAGGACATTGTGAAATAGAGTCCAAGATATACAATGCTTGAATAAAGAACAAGATGGATGAAATGGAATGCGTCTCATTATAGACTACATTACCAACAACAATAAAACAACCATTATATCTTAAGTAGCATGGCTAAAGTTGTTGTTTTGACAGAATAAGCATTTTCCTTTCACAGATATGGGAACAATTTATAGATGAGATTTAGAAGAATTTATATTAGTATATTTTTTTGTTTTGTTTTAGATTCTGTTAAGATTTCAAAACATTTTTAAACATTGAATTTCACCACCACAGGCATGTGTCTATGTGTGCGCGCGCGCACACACACACACGTGTTCGTGGTTGCAACCACGCATATGTAAAATATAAAAGTAATTCTTATTAACTTTACTTTTATATTGACATTATTTTCCATGCTATTATTCTATTTATTATTATTATCATTATTATTATTGATCTTGTTATTAGGTACTTATACATGTGTGTGTATATATATATATATATATATATACATATAAGTATGTCTGCATGTACATACATAAATATATATTATATACGTATACCCACAGATTATCACTACAAATCTGCGTGTTTACATTACTGAAAAGTAAATTTTTGACAAAAGGTGTATAAAATAATCACCATTACTTTTATATAACTTCAATATCAATTTTTTTTACAGTCTTGTCTTCCATAGAAATTTTTATTATTATTTTCTTTATCGTGTTTAACTTAGGTTATCTCAGGCTATCAATTTTTTACATATCCTCTGCTGTTTGTATTTTTATAAGTTTTATTTACTTTCATTTTGTGTTTTCAAAGATTACTTTTAGGTATTCAAAGTTTTAATTTTTTTTATCTTGTACACGATAATGCAATGACTACTTAAAATGTTACAAATAATTATATAGATATGTGCGTGTGTGTCTGTGCATATACATATGTACATACCCATGTGTATGTATATGTGTTTGCATACATGTACACATAAATACACACACATACAGATGTACATACAAGCATATATATGTGAATACATTCCTATGTGTTTGTTTGTGCTTACGTGTATGTGTATGTGTTTATATATACATATATATATATATATATATATATATATATATATATATATATATATATATATATATATATATATATATATATATATATATACATACATACATATATATGTATATACATATGTGTGTATATATATATATGTTTATCTTTATGTTTTATCTTTATCTTTTAATGGTTTCAGCCAGTGACTAAGACCATGCTGGAGCACCGCTTTTCGGTGTTTGGGTTTCTGTTCAGTACAGTCTCTAATGAGTTTGACGCAGCTGCTTTTCCTAGTGTCACTCGCCATGATGTGGGTTCCTCTAGTAACTCAGATGCTCTTTGAAGACCATATCTATACCACTATATATATACACTTCCATTTCTACACCTTGCAAAACTATGCGGTTATTTAATACAGTTCTATATTTAAGAGATGAGGAATTATGTACATTATTTACATTTGACGGATATTCGTCCTCCTCTTGTTTGTTGTTAACACAACGCCTCAGCTGATATACCCTCCAGCCTTCCTCAGGTGTCTTAGGGAAGTTCCTAAGGTATTTTTCGATATCATCATGGAATCAAACTCGGGATCTTGGGTTAGTAGCCCGCGCTCTTAACCACTTATGCAATTATGGAGTGAAATTTAGGGCTTATACATCTAATATTTTCCTATCCTTCTTTAATACCGGTTCCCATATGCTACTCATATCTGCACTCGGTCTGCTTAGGAGGTTGTTGTGTTCTAGCATATGTGCTGCTTCTTTAAGTTTTCGTATTTTCCAGTGATATTCTCTGTCTATTATTTTAACTTCATCCCACAGAGGGAGTTGGTCTCCATTTTTCCATACATGATCAGCTATACAAGATTTATCAATATCTCCTCGTGTCACAGCTTTGCGATGTTCGTGTACCCTCATTTTGAGGGAGCGGCATGTTTCGCCTTTGTATAACCTACCAGAGCTGCACGGGATGGAGAACACGCAGTCATTGGTCATTTTCTCTTCTATTGGTGGTTTTATTTGAAGGAGATGTTTGCGAAGTGTTGTATTACTCTTGAATACTGTCCTGATGTCATATGGTCCGCATATCTTTAGTATCTTTTCGGAGGGACCTTTCACATAGGGTATACAGGTTGTGGACAGTTTATTGGTTTCATCTTCTCCTCTCTTCATAATTGGAGCGGATAGTATGTTTCTTGGGGTAGTTGTTGCTTAATAGATTGTTATTGAGCTTGATCATTTCTTCGTGGTGTGTAACACGATCATTGCTTATATTCTTTGCTCGATGTTTTAGACACTGAGCAATCCCTCTCTTTACACTGTGTCTCACCATCCAAACAGTGGAAAGATGGTAGTTTTCGCCTCACAGACCGGCTATTTTCTTTTAGCATCGAGTTGCATTAGTTATAATAATATTTTGCAATCATTTAATACGCAGGTATATATATGTGTATGTATGTATGTATGTATGTATGTATGTATGTATGTATGTATGCATACATATATATATATATTTGCGTGTGTGACTACCTGTATGTACGCATCTGTATCTACGTATACGTATGTATCTATGTGAGTGTGTGAGCGTGTGTGTGTGAGCGTGTGTGTGTGAGCGTGTGTTATTATTATTTAGACCAAAGTACTTTGACATATGTTCCTGCAATATCTTACTGATTCCATTCTCTACTACAACTCTCAGCCATACCTCAGTACCTGGTTCGCTTCAATCTCATCCTTTCCCCAAATTCTTAGCCTCAATTCCTACTCTTTATCAGTTTTAGTTAGATATCTATGCAAGCAAAATCATCACATATTGTTTCAATACTATTCATGCGTACATCCATTCTTCCCCTCACCACTATCTCACTTTACATACGAGATGGTATCAAAAAGCTTTCGGACGAGTTCAGATGGCAGCACACGGTTGCATGCGCAATGAGAATTAGCACCTGGTGACTTCCATCTCTTCCTCAAGATGAAAAGACAGATCCCAAGTCGCCGTTTTAACACCGTTGTCGAGATCCAGAGCGAATCACAGCAGTTCTTCGAGTCGCGTGCGGAAAACAACTTCCAAGCCGGATTCAAAAATAGGTATGAAAGCTAGGACCGGTGTATTGCTGCGCAAGATAATTATTTCAAAGGAAATAATGTTACAACTTAAGTCAATAAGTTACTTTTTATTAAACATAGCTATTTCGGGAACTTTTTGATACCACCTCGTATCTTTATCTTCGTTTCCTCGCTTCTTATTATCTCACTCTCTCTCCTTCTGTCTGTCTTTCCCTCTCCTTTTCTGTATACATATCTGTCCTAACTAATCAGCCGGCTTACTGCTCAAAGGACATATATATTGAAATTTTTCTATCAATTTCTTCTTTTCTGAAATGTGTTAACTAGGGAAAGTTTACGTAACGGATACATTTTTTATTATATATTACGCAAACCTGAAACGTCTGTAACTTTGATAACTTTGATAACTTTGATAGGTTTTGGCCAGTGCAGGCCCAGGCCATGTCTAACTTAATAGCACCACCTGGTGATGTCTTTTAGTCATATATGGGGCACCATGGACCCGATTTTTGTAGTGGGCGGATAGCATGGGGGCTAAGTCTTGGGAGGATTTTAAAATTGATGCCAACATCATTTGTGCAATATTGATGGAATATTTTCCACATCACACTAATGATGTAGCGCTCCCGGCGATGCTGGAGAGAGTAGAGATTGATTTCTTTTAGTCGAACCCAATACCAATGCCTGTCATGCCGTCTATCTTTCTTGATATTGACCACTGGTGTGCTTCCATTTTCATAATGAGTTGCTTCCTATGGGGAGACCACAGTGAGCAACAGTATTCAAGGTGGTGTCGGGCAAAGAAGGAATTGAGAAGGATGGTGTGGGTATCTCTAGACCGGAGAGTGCTCAGAATCCAGGAGCACATCTTGCATGCCAAGTCAACCTGGCTGTTTACGTGGGAACTCCAGCTTGGACTGTTATCAGCAATTACTCCAAGGTTTCTGGTGTTGTTGGATGACACTAGGGAGTCGTCCGAGGGAAGAGAATATGGTAGTTTCAGAGTATCCTCTTTTCCAAAGTGGATCAAATTAAACTTATCTTCATTTAGATGTATATTGTTCTTTTCCACCGATTGGGCAACAGCAAACAGAACCGAGTGAAAGCATCTTCGGTCTCCCATACTGTTTATGGCCTTCTGGAGTTTGGAATCATCTGCAAAGATTTTCAATGTAAAATGTTTGATGACGACTACTAACTGTATATATGCGCGCAGGCGTAGGTGTGTGGTAAGAAGCTTACGTTGCAACCACATGGTTCCGGGCTCAGTCCCACTGCGTGGCACCTTGGGCAAGTGCCTTCTACTATAGCCTCGGGCCGACCAAAGCCTTGTGAGAGGATTTGGTAGATGGAAACTGAAAGAAGTCTGTCGTATATATGTGTATATATTTATGTGTGTGTCTTGTTGTCTATCTTTGTTTCCACCACGCTTGAAAACCGATGCTGGTGTGTTTACATCCCGTAACTTAGCTGTTCGGCAGAAGGATCCGATTGAATATATATATATATA
>NC_068984.1:73386206-73387363 GCF_001194135.2 Octopus bimaculoides
TATATATATATATATATATATACACATACGACGGGCTTCTTTCAGTTTCCATTTACCAAGTCCACTCACAAGGCTATGGTTGGTCCTGGGTTATAGTAGAAGACGCTTGCCCAAGGTGCCATGCAGTGAGCCTTTACATAAAGTTATATAAACGTCATTCTTTCTCAGTTATATGATCTACTGATGATACACACACACACACACACACACACACACACATATATATATATATATATATATATATATATATTTATATGCCTATGTGGGCACAGGATGTCATGAAACTTGTACAGTAAAAAAAGTACGAAGCACGAATACATGGAACATGAACTATTCTTTCGAACAACGAAAGACACAAATGGAAAATAAAACAAACATAAATAATGACCCTTCATCAGTTGTTGGCTGTTTCTCTAGTCTCGTATTTCGAGCATTTAACAATAATATTCGCTTTCGTGAAAACAGTAGCTCCCGCAAATCAAATTAAATAACATTTGGGATTTCATGGAGGATCAAAATATGTAACACAAACAGGACAGTGAAGACAAACAAGAAGGTCTGCTAAACCTTAAAGTGGTTGTGGTGGCGAACGCGTAAATCAAGCTAGGACAGGAGTTTTCTGTGGAAGTACAAAAATTTCAACTATATATACTCCAACCAATATAACTATTTTCATTAAAAAATCCACACCTGAATGGATGAAACCGCGTATGTGTAAGTTAAAGAAGTCTAATATGTTTAGCTTATTATTACATGTTTTTGTCTGTAACCTGTCTAAAGCGATTACAATAATTCTCTTAACGTTACTGTGCATTTTCCTTTTTCTTTTTTTACATATCACAGCATATGCAGAAATCTCTAACTACCGTTTACTAAACACATATTAATAGATAGATAGATAGATAGATAGATAGATAGATAGATAGATAGATAGATAGATAGATAGACAGACAAGTGGAGGCGCAATCGCCCAGTGGTTAGGGCAGCGGACTCACGGTCGTAGGATCGTGGTTTCGATTCCCAGACCGGGCGTTGTGAGTGTTTATTGAGCGAAAACGCCTAAAGCTCCACGAGGCTCCGGCAGGGGATGGTGGCGAACCCTGTTGTGCCTGTAATTCAAAGGGTCAGCCTTGTCACACTGTGTCATGCTGAATATC
>NC_068984.1:73387373-73389267 GCF_001194135.2 Octopus bimaculoides
CGCCTAAAGCTCCACGAGGCTCCGGCAGGGGATGGTGGCGAACCCTGTTGTGCCTGTAATTCAAAGGGTCAGCCTTGTCACACTGTGTCATGCTGAATATCCCCCGAGAACTACGTTAAGGGTTCACGTGTCTGTGGAGTGCTCAGCCACTTGCACGTTAATTTCACGAGCAGGATGTCCCGTTGAACTGGAACCCTCGATGTCGTAAGCGACGGAGTGCTAACAACAGGATAGACAGACGGATGGACGGACGGCCGGACGGACGGACGGACAGACAGACAGATAGATAGATAGATAGATAGATAGATAGATAGATGAATTTATCAGTCTAAGTATAAAGTAAAAGTAAATTTTGCCTCGAAGTTGTTATTCTATTATATACATCTGTCTCAATCCTAATCATGGTTTTGTATAACCAATATATCTACGAAAAGGCATTCTATCGTTGTTGTATTCTATAGCTAAAGAGATCCTAATTTTAGATTATTTACAAGTGTCCTGCATTCAGAAACCCTATCCAACCATAGTTCTCATTAAATGAAATAATCGTGTATCTTTTACAATTTTCTTTCAAGTATTTGTAAATGTAGTTTCCATAATAATTTTTATGTCCAAGTATCTCATACATATATAATACTTATTATACACACATATGATGGGATATGTGTGTATACAATATTTATGTATATTTAGGAAAATTGTTTCATTGTAAAAGTTTTGTTAGAGGATTATCGCCCTTGAAAGGTATGTGTTAAATCCTTTTCTATTTCCATAGTTTGCAAACATGCAAAGTGCTTGAACTCAGTATCTCAAAGTAAGGAAACAATAATGAAAATTTATTATTATTATGCCCCCTTTTAAAGCCTAGCCAGGCTCATAGGCCCGGTTTCCCGGTTTCTCAGGCGTATGTGTTCTCTCCGGCTGGACGGGACGCCAGTCCGTCGCAGCGTTACTCAAGAAACAGGAAGAATGGGTGAGAGAAATTTGGGGCGAAAGAGTACAACAGGGGTCGTATCCACCCTCTGCCGGAGCCTCGTGGAGCTTTTAGGTGCTTTCACTCAATAAACATACACAACGGCTGGTTTGAAAATTGAAACCGCGATCGTCCGAACGCGAGCCCACTGGGCCATTGCGCCTCCACAACGAAAATTTATGTATTAGTAAATATTTTGCTAAATCTACATACTTTTTTTCTTAGAAGCCAAAGTACAGTTTATATCATCAAATTGAATTAGTGAATAAAGCAAAATAATCAAATATATTTAATGTATAACATCACGCGATCTTATCTTTAAACAATATAAGCTTACAAAACAAAAGAGGTAGCCTGAATAAATCTTTATGCAAATGAATCAATACAGATTGATCAATGGAGCTAGCCATACTTTTTGTTTATGTGAACTTTTATTATAACAACCAACTAAAGAAATTTCTCAGATATGAAATAAAATATTCATCATATGTAAGCATTTTCATTTTGCCCATGTGTGTTTGATACATACATTTCTTTACAGTTTTGGTTCTGTTTCAACTGTTAACAGATTTTCTGCACTTATGCTGGGCGAGTTGTATAACAAATATTCATAAATTATTTTCTTTTTTTTTTCTTTTTTGGGGTTTTTTTTTTTTTGTTAACGATACTTATTTCAAATCTGAAGCAAAGTGCATTGAAAAACTAACTAAAAACAATTGCCTTGGCAAGATTACTTCAATATTAATCCATTTTATTTCCGTGTTTTTATTTGTTTCGGTCATTGGCTGCAGCCATGCTGGGGCACCGTCTTCAATAATGTTTAGTCAATGAATCGACTAAAGTACCTATTTCAAGCCTGGTACTTAACTTATCACACACTTTGCTGAACTGCTAAGTTACAGGCGCGTAAACAAACCAACA
>NC_068984.1:73389321-73392334 GCF_001194135.2 Octopus bimaculoides
ATATATATATATATATATATATATATACGACGGGTTTCTTTCAGTTTCCGTCTACCAAATCCACTCAAAAGGCTTTGGTCGCCCCAGGTTATAGCAGAAGATATTTGCCCAAGGTGCCATGCATTGGTGCATTGGAATTGAACCTGAAACCATACGCTTGGGAAGCAAGCTTGTTATCACATAGTCACGTTTGCGCTTTTCCTAATGTTATTTTACTTACTTGAACAACCACGGGAGATAACTTTCGAGATGTTTCGGTATCACCATTAGCTCGTCAAAAGTGCTGGATTGATATGATAGATGTAAACGTCGAGCAAAATTCATAGTAATATTTCTACCGGCTCTTTGCGTTCGAACTTTTAAACTCTGCCAAAGTCAATTGAGTTTGACATTTTTTTGAAATCGAAAGAAAAAAAAAATAATAATAATAATAATGCACCAATTAAGTACTGGAGTCGATGGTAATGATTAACCACCTTTCCCACATTTCAAGCATTGCGTTTTTGCTGGAAACAATTATCATAGGCTCATCAACTGAGTATAGACTTCACTATACTTGCCAGAGTAAAGGTAGAGGTATACCTACGTAAATGTAGAAACAGTACATAGGTTACATTAGAGAAATGAGCTTGCTTGAAGAAATTATGTGCAGGCAGAATCGTTAGAACGCCGGGTAAAATACTCAGCGGTATTTCGTCTGTTTTTACGTTCTGAGTTCAAATTCCACCGAAGTCGACTTTGCCTTTCATCCTTTCGCGATCGATAAATTAAGTACCAGTGAAACTCTGGGGTCGATGTTATCGATTAGTCCTCTCCCCAAAAATTTCAGTTCTTTTGCCTTTAGTAAAAAGGATTATTATTATTATTATTATTATTATTATTATTATTATTATTATTATTATTATTATTATTATTATTATTATTATTATTATTATTATTATTATTTAGGCAGTGAACTGGCATACTTGTTAGTATGCCGAACCAAAAGCTTCGTGGCGTTTCGTCTGTATTTAAGTTCTCAGTCTAAATTCCGACGAGATCGAGTTTACCCTTCATCATTTCGGGGTCGATGAAATAAGTACCAGTTGAGCTCTAGGGCTAATGTAAGCACTATCCCCTTCCCCCAATATTTGAGGCCTTTCGCCTGTGATAGGAAGCTTTGTTATTCCTGGTTCTTATCAGTGAAAAATATATTTTCGTAAAGTCAGGTGAACTCTATTCACAATTGATAAGGCTTTCAGAAAGCTAACTATTCCTTGTATAACAGAGTTCATTTTTACTTTGGGAAGCTCAGAATCCTACTTAGTAGTTGCTTTTCTTTTTTATCGTAGTATCATGTACAAGTTTCTCTGTGTACTCTTTTCCTCTAAATCGTTTGACGCTCCTTTCTTAAAGCCCAAATATATGCGCATTTCTTAAATGTTACCCATTTGTAAATTGTCTTTTAGGGTAACCAGATTCTAGTAGGATTTTCTCTTATGATATCCTGCTATGAATACTATTTTCAAAGCGCAGAATCTGCGAGAATTTCTAATGCTTTCTAAACTACTGTAAATAGTTATTTCAAACAAAGCAATATACGACTATATTATTCCTTTCTTGTCAATCTTTTTCAATATTTTACTATAAGAAAACTTTTATTTAGAAGAAACGAACAGATCCAAGCACGATTATCATCACTACCACCATAATCATCATCATCATCATCATCATCATAATCATCATCATCAATATTCTTATTCATGTAATTATTATCATTGTTGTTGTTGCTGTTGGTTGTGGTGGTGGTGGTGGTGGTGGTGGTGGTGGTGGTGGTGTTGACCTTGCTGCTGCTGCTGTTATCGGTGGTGATGACGATGATGATAATGATGTGCTGTTTTAAATCTTCAGTCGAAAATAGTGTAGTACGTCTATTTGATAATGAGGAATAGAATTGTAGTGCGTATGATAATGAAGAGACGTGTGCGATCGGAGAATGGCGAGGAGGAGGAGGGGATGATGGGAAGGAAGAGGAAGAGGAGGAGTTCGACTATGTGCAAGTAAGTGAAGTTAATGACAGCAAAGTTATTCCTGTTTTAACATGGCTCTCTGTTACTGGCAATTTTCCTTTTAATTCCTCAGACAATTTTTTTTTCCATTTTCTATTCTCTCTGTCGCGAAACACTTCTAAAGTTATTTGTGTATGCATATATGTCTGCATATATATGCATGCGTGTGCTCGTGTGTTTGCGTTTTTTTTTTTTTTTTTTTGTAAGTCTATAATGTTGTTCTTTTTTGTGTTGTTTTACTTAAGTTTTCTTTAAGTTTGAATTTGTTTCATTGTTTTTCCACCACGTCTGTTTCGCCTTGATTGTATATTCAAAATGTGTAATTATTTTCCTTCCCTTACTCCCACACACACGACACTCACAGACATATATATAAACGTATGTATTTATATATGTGCGTGTATATATATACGTGTGTGTGTATGTGTGTGTGTGTATGCATGTGTATATACACACACATATATACAACTATATGTGCGTGTGTGTAAATATATATGTATGTATGTATGTATGCATGTATCTCAACGTGTCTCACAGAAGAAGTATAATCGAATAGTTCTACCTTTGGCTTTGCAAAAGTAAAGATTTTCCTTTTGTTGAGTGTAGAACAAAAAACAAACGTAACATTTGCTCACATCAAACGAACGCCAGGTTTATCTTGATCAGTGCAAGATCAGCACAATTTAATCTAGTTTTCACTGCTCTTCTTTCCTCTCCCCCTCTCTCTCTCTCTCTCTAAACCTCTCTCCCCTTCTCTCTCTCTTTTTGTCTCTCTTTTTCTCACTCTTTCTCTCTATCTCTATCTCTCTCTGTCTCTCTTTTTCTCTCTCTCTCTTTCGTTCGTACCCGTATCTCTGTTAGCTCTTAGCACAGATTGCATTCTCTCTCTTTTTTTCTCTTTCCGATTCTTTCTTTCTTTCTCTCTCTCTCTCTCTCTCTCTCTCTCTCTCTCTCTCTCTCTCTCT
>NC_068984.1:73393631-73396552 GCF_001194135.2 Octopus bimaculoides
TGTGTGTGTGTGTGTGTGTGTGTGTGTGTGTGTGTGTGTGTGTGTGTGTGTGTGTAATTGATGTATGTGTGTTTGTTCTCTTCTGTTTTGGATTATTTGAAGTCATCCTGTAAGGAAGGAGCTAGTTTCTGACAGAAATACAAATCTCCATCATTGGAATGTAGATAACAAATCCGAATTTACATTTTGAACTTGCAAAAAGGCTTGTATATTATTACTGTTCCACTTAGAGATTGTATCTGTAATGTTTGAGTTAACTGGTTGATTTCTTTTTTCTGGTAACCCTAGCTTTACCAGTTTGTCTCAAAGACATTTACTCCCAAAACCAAGTGCAACAAGTACGTTCGATGTACAGATGTGAATTTATAATTTGGGTAAAAGCAGCTGTCCATCTTGTGCAGCTGGGTTGTAAAGGCTTAGCATTTGAAGTGCAATGTGACGTAGCGGTCTCGAGTCCATGTCGATGTTATTGTCATCTTCAAGTCTTCAGGAAACATTGTCAGTTTTAGCATACCGAACATTTCAAATCTAGGTCTTCTTGGTGGTGTGTTACTCCAACATATTTTGGGTTGCTCATGGGACAACGTCACCATCATATTATCGGCAAATTAAACACCCGAAAGGGATCAACCATAACCTATGGGATTGCGAGGCGGTGACAGCAGATAAAATCATTCAAGGAAACCCAGTGAGCCTGAAGCTCGGCACCTCGTGATGAAGATGCATGTCGTCCAAGAGCGTCGCTGAGCTCTGGACAGACGGACCGAATAAACTGTTCGGAATTTGACTTCTACCAGAACTCCAGATGAAGAAGGACTGGTTCGAGGTGACGAGCAAGGTGATTAGCCCTCACCCAAAAGTGGATTACGAAGAAGTTTTTTCCGGAAGGGCCTGCCTGAGGCGTTGAACGCTTGCATCGCATCCGACATATATTACTTACTGCGTGACCATCTTGTATTGACCCAGCTCACGTCTTACCGGTATCGGGCGCATGTCTTGCACCTCTCTTCCATCTTCTGTGGAAATGGACCCGTTGTTCTAGTCAGACACTCCATTTGCCGCCAGCATCCGTTGAATGGAGAACAACGCATACTGTGGTCAGTGATACTGTGGAACTCACAGGCGCTGAGACTACGGAATCTCCAAAAACTCTTTGTTTGTGAAGTTAAGTGGTTACCATGTGCCTGACGAGATTTTCAACATCTCGTCTCTTGAGCAGTGTTACATATTTTTCGTCTTACAACGACCGAGGCATCTGGAATGTCTTCAAACTTTCACAGCCCTCTGCTAGTCGTGCAATGCAGTCGGTGGTTGATCGATGCCTATTTCTGAATGACCATGATCACTGACAAAATCATCTGGCTGGTCTGTTGCGGAGGACTTTCGAACAGAACCCTTGGATGATTTCCAAAATTACCTGGCGTAAAAGTGCTAACGAGGGATAGGGCATTGCCGATCTGCATAAACTCTACAAACGATGAAGTTGTGCCTGACTGAAATGTACACAGAACAAACACTCGTCCGTTGCTGACTTGTGTAGTTATGTCGAACACTGTGTTGTATGTAAGACAGATCGCCTTCCGTTGATCGAGTAATGGCCAGTTTTTATTCGTCTGTGGCTTTGGTGAAAGTGTTGTGTGGTAGGTGAGATTGAATGGGATGAAGACAGACACTTCCTCTTTGGCTAAACCCTTATCACCTTTTTATGCTTCAATTGTAAAAGAAGTGCTCTCTCGACCCTCAGTTTTGAAATGTGGATGAGAGTGGCAAATACGATCTGGATGGTTGGGCCATCTCTAAGCATTCGCTTGTAGATTGGAGGTAGAAAATAGCGAGGGACCACTTGTGGAGTTTTCACAAGCAGCCTCGGGACCTTCCCCGCTCCTTTTGAGAAATTATTTCCTGTTTCACATTTTTGTTCCTTTGTTTCTATTAACTTAATATTTACACGCTTTTATGTTACAACACATTGTATTATCTCGTATCGTCCCAAAATTTTAGTGAACCCTTATTTGGTTAATAAAGAAAACATCACCTTAATCCTCAACCTTATAATCATTATCATTATTACTCTACATGTACAGTAATTTAGTGTCTTGCTAGGATATAATTTCAGGTTAGTGCAAAAAGTTTCTAAGGGTAGAAATTCCATTATTGTTATATATTAATGCAAAAAATACTTCTTTAAGTTTATTTTTACGAAATTTATTTTTCCAAAACATTCTTCTGAAGTATCATATCGTATAGCTCTATGCAATTCGTTATATGAGCGAACTATGGGCTATATGTAAAAAAAAAAAAGGAAATTAATTTCACAAAAAAATAACTTAATACGAAAATATTTTCTTTTAAAAGATGTTTACTTGCAACACATATATATAGCAACACAGTTTATCTAAAATAGTGACGGCGATAATAGTAAGTTTAACACATTTGGTCTGTTTCTGTCAGTCAGTACTGGAAATACATTCAATTGGTGACTTCATGAAATAGACATAAAAGTTATAAGTATAAAATACATTCAACATTTTTACTAGTTTCGTCTGTCGAAGAGACCTTAGCCTTAAACTTTCACTAGCGTTATGATGTTAAAATCGACGCTGTTAACTTCCATTCGCAAAAGTTGAAAATCGACAGTTGAAGTAATTACCTTGTCGAAAGAACATTCCACGGGGCCAATTTTCTGTGAATGAAGGCCTGGGTTAGTGGCTACTGCAGAGAAATGTTGTTCACAATATGGGTAACAAGAGGAGAATAGATTACTAAGACTTGATTGCGTGAGTGAAGGTCACATGGCACCAACAGGATCCACTGTAGGGAAGAAGTTAGTGATAGATGTATGCCAGGGGTGTGAGTGCGCTGATTTGCGCTTTTATGCTGATCAATTTAGTGGCTTTTTTGCAACCAGTCTAGGGCGTGGT
>NC_068984.1:73396576-73403162 GCF_001194135.2 Octopus bimaculoides
GGGGGGGGGGGGGGTAGAAGTAGCACCATCACAGATGGGAATACTATACAGTTGTGGTTTCACACGAGCTTTGTAGATGGTTAGTTGTTGTGGTTGTTGAAATGTTTCCGGGCTCTAAAAAGGTGAGGCAGTTTTTTTCTTCGTGAGGTCTTTTTGTCTATGAGAATTGATGATATCCGTTCGCCAAGAGATATCCTGTATCATGGTGAGATCTATTCACTGCAAACAGTTTGGAGGTTGTCGTCATGTTTGGTGTTGGATTTTACGTTCTTTATAATGTTACTACATTAGATAGCAATTTCCTGAGCACTGCCTCGAGAAAGGCCACATTTAAAGAATCGCCACTGGATGGCACATTGTCAAAATTAATAATAAAATATTTTTTATGAACTGCTTCTAAAATTGCTACAGATTTTCAGTCACAAATTACAGTAAATATCCCAAAACTAATTCACTGTGGTTTGTTTTGACTTTCCTCGATTTTGGATATTTTGTGTAATGACAGCGGTTTTTCGTATCGACTTTAACATAAGGGCGTCATATTGATATAAAATTATTTCAAAATACATTGAAGTAACGACCATATATGTAGATGAACAATCAGTAGCATAAAATACATTCAAATAGTGACCTCATGTATTGTTATAATAGCTAAGGGTTCAATTAGTGGTTCAAAATACATTCAAGTACTGACCTTATATATAGATATAATATTTAGCAGTGCAAAATACTTTCAAATATTGGCCTCATATGCGCAGAATATTTTCTTCTTTTGTTCTCAGTTGATAACATTTTGCTTAATGTTTGGATGAAATATGTCTGCCGATTATGTTAACAGAATGAGAGATGGGATGTATGAACATCCAACTTATCTTACTTAGTTTCTTTGCTTTGTTTCTTTTATAGTAGTTTGTTTTATTTTATTTTCAGTCGTACTGTTTTTAATCGATCGAAAGCCAGAATGCTATTCGGTCGATACTATTGCAACATAACTAGATAACTCTTTCTCAACTGTTATTATTTTTGAATAGCATATAGAGACCTAGAATTATCCTGTTATGGAATCTAAGTTTTCTGTCCATCCTCACTTAAATAATAATATATATTGATCAAAGAGCCATTACAAATTTCGTAAACGAGTGTATACATTCGATAGAACTCACCCAAGTAAATTAATGGTACTTATCCGAATCAGCTAAAGAGAATCGACTCAGTCACTCAACATGTTTGAAAGTTTGAAATAGCAACCAGATTTCTACCAAAACATACTCTACCGTCACAAAAACAGGGTTGAAAGAAACATTACCTAATTTAGTTCTAGATATACTATATCACGAAACAATGGAATGAGTCCGACTGGAATGACTTGATCACCGTAAATCTGCCCGTTCTAGCAGGCCCTGAACTAAACAACAATAACCTGTGCTTTTATTATCCATTGAAGATAAAAAGTAAGGTTGAGTCTAATGAAATTTGAACTCAGATACGTATAGATTTCTCTTCAAAATGCACAATAATTATTCTTTTGTTTTTCTCCAACTGAGAGTGGAAGTAATCAACTGAAGGCTTACAACTTGTTTATATGTTTATCGTGCCTCGGCGGGGTGAAAAGTACAGATCCTATCACATGAATTTGAAGTTATAATATATAGTAGTAGGGAAAAATACTGCAAGGTTTTTAACACTAGGACCGAGTGCATCAATTGACGCATTTTGAAATATTAATTGCACACAATTCAAAATCTATTGTAGATTTTGACATCATGGTGCTTGACGTTTCATAGATTTATGATATCTATATATATACTATGAATTGTAGGTTGTTTGCACCAACTGTAAAAAAAAACACATACTACCTATAAGGACCATACACATCAGTTGATTCATTGGTAACTTCTGAAACTTGCACCTGCTTATGTTTATAAATGCATGAGACAACGTTTTAGATTCAGTAATTGCATAGCCTTTACAGCTCGTAAAACAAAACTGCAGTTTAGTCGGAACAATTCCTCAGAACAGAAGGGAATTAGCAGAAGCAGTAAAACAGGTGAAACCAGTCTATGAAACTGATTTTGAAATCCACAGAGAAGCCAACTGTCACTCATCGCATCAGTGCAAAAAATCAAAGTCTGTTGTTGTTTTGTGTACCTTACATGTAGAAGTTCCTTCTGAAAATAAGAAATGTATGAAGTCCGTAATAAACCTGTGTGGAAAATGTGCTCTAAAAAATTGCAATGAATGTTTAGAATTTCAATAAATTTCTTTTTATTTTGTAAATGTTGCGACTAATATCATCGCGAAGCCATAAAATTCATTAGATTTATACATTTGATAATGATTTTATACTTCTTTTCTTTTCTTTTTCCTTTCCTTTTCTTTTCTTTTTTCCTTTCAAATTGAAAAGCACCTTTGCGTCAATTGACGCATGCTGGTCCTTAAATGTAGGTGAAAAATGCGGTCCTTCTAGTTTTAATATGGTATTTTGTTTCCCAAATACGAACACATTCTTGTCATCTATATTAATGATTTGTTTTTGCATAAAGGAAATAACAAAGAGTGGTCTCCACTATATTACCAGCTATTAGCATTTTCACTCTGAAAGATTGAAATCAACGAGATTTGAAATCAGAACATACAAGTACATAACTGAATGTCTTTGAGTATCTGATTCGGTGCTCAACAGATTCTACCATTTATTATTCAACCTTATTACTAGTAGCAAAAATGAAAATATAGTCAAAATATGACACATTGTCATACATGAAGGCGACAGTATAAGTCTACAGCTACTCAATAATGATGATAAATTCACTATTTAATAAACTCTTTATATTTTAAGAGAATGGAAATTTGAAGTTTTAGCAGACTCGAGATTATAAACTTTGTAAATTATATGAAATGGCATAAAATGAATATTGAAACTGTATCATCGTCTCAGATACTTCATAACTGACTTCATGCGTGGCCTGCTACTTCGCTACCGACGAGAGACTAAAAATTGTAGAGCATTTACTCCAGCGCTCTACAGTTACTATAGATATATTTATATATTTTGTTGTCTTCCAGGCTTCGAAAATAATTTATTGATCCGTGCTAAATGCCCTAGCGTACAGATACAAAACTAATTCTTGTTATATTTCCAGTTCATCAGACGTTATAGAGAGTCAGAGCTAGAAAAAGAGAAAGTAACATGGTGAGAGAGAAAGAAAGTTATCGAGAAAGATACAAAGAAAGACAAAAATACGTTGCAAGAGACATAAAGATAGTGGGAGAGGCACAGACATATAGTGAGAGTGAGAGTGATAAAAGTAAGAGAAAAAATCTGTAAGGGATAAAATGATTCTGATATTGTAGAAAATTTATTCTCTCAGCACAAAGGAAATGAAAGTTTGAGTAAGAAGAATAGGAAAGAAAGAAAGAAAGAAAGAAAGAGAATAATGAAAAGAAGCATTATTCAGAGAAGAAATAAAATAACAGCAACAAAAGCAAAGGGGAGAAAACGAAAAAAAAAACAAAAAAAAACAAACGAACAAAATGCGAGCAAAAAGAAAAAGGAAGGAATTTTATGAGTCTGAAGAATCTATTTTGCTTCGAAAATTCCCTCGAGGTGGAAATAATTGACAAAAGTGAAAACTGATAAAACAGCATGTAATTATTATGAAGAGAATGATAATAATAATAATAATAATAATAATAATAATAATAATAATAATAATAATAATAATAATAATAATAATAATAATAATAATAATAATAATAATAATAATAATAATAATAGTACCAACAACAACAACAATAAGAATAAACATTGAGAAATAAAATTCCCTTCTCCAAAATCTGTTTTTTTTTTTTTCTTTTTTTCACGGAATCTTCCACTTTGATTCTTTAGCCATTCTTTTCATTTTGCTTCGGAGTTTTGCTTTTTCTCGTCCTTATTTAAATTAATCGTTTTCTTTTTTTTTCTTTTTTTTTTTTAATTATTTAAGTCGTTTATTCATTTCAGTCATTGGACTGCGGCCGTGCAGGGACATAGCTTTCAAGAATATATTCCATTGATTATATTGGCTTGCAGCATTTGTTCTGTGATTGGTAATAATATTTTTTATCGATTTCCGAATGATGGAAAGCGAAGTAGGCCTGAATAGCATTTGAACTCTAAACGTATGTGAACGTAACGACCAGAAAATATTTTGCTTGACGCTCTACCGACTTTGCTGTCTACTGCTCTCATATTATATTTTTAATATCATCGTATTTTTTTATTATCTAGTTTTAGGTCCGCCCGATTGGTTAGCCTTATGACCAAAAGAATTCTAACAATAATATTTAAACTCATCACAGGTTTATAGAAGTTTGGATATTACT
The DNA here is from genome assembly GCF_001194135.2 of Octopus bimaculoides. Taxonomy (NCBI): domain Eukaryota; kingdom Metazoa; phylum Mollusca; class Cephalopoda; order Octopoda; family Octopodidae; genus Octopus; species Octopus bimaculoides. The sequence continues at coordinate 73,400,942 of NC_068984.1, forward strand.
GTTAGAATTCTCACGAACTAATTGTATAAATTCCTGCATTACAAACATAACTGATACGTACGTGCCCCATAGGTTTCTGATGTAAAAAGAATATATATATATATATATATATAGGTTTGGACTTTTTGTTGGAAATATAACGATACGAACCAATGCACCAGTCCTCCATTCCAAACGCAACTAATACGTATGTACCAATGAACATGTCTGTACGGAAATGCTTATGTATAGACATTTGTGTATGTGCATTTAAATATACATGTATGTACATTTAGAAGAGCAGTGTTTTGCCAGCGTGCCTTCATGTTTGCACGAAGTTGGTCCCGATGTTGGAGTCGATCTTGCACACATCTTTGAACTGAGGAGAAGTAGGACTGGTGCCAGGTCCTGCGTTCTGATGCTGTGGCATCGTTTCAAATTGTCTTTAGTTTGTTTTTGAAGCGCAATAGTGGCCTTCTAACAGAGAATTGGCCAAAGAGAAGTTGCTTCGGAATTCTGTTATCACTCGTACGTGAGATATGACCTGATCATCTAAGCTGTATTTTGATGAGATGGCTTCAATAGCTGATATGTTGCATTTTGTAAGTACCTCACTGTTATGATTATGGTCGCTCAGTTTTTTTTATGTTAAAGACAGTACGCAAGCATCGTACATGAAAGGCATCAAGCTGATTGATGTGCTTTCGGCACAAAGTCCAAGATTCAGCACCATAAAGCAATGTTGTCAAGAGCACCGACTTATGTACATTAACTTTCACTTGCAACGATACTTCGTGGCTGTTCCATAGTCTGTGTTAAAGTTAACCGAAAACGGAGTTAGCCTTCCTGATTCTAGACTCTGTTTCTTTATCCATCTTCGCATCATTGGACACAATGGAAGTAAGATAAGTGAAGGGGGAAACAGTTTTTAATTCTTTTCTATCGACAGATACAGTAGGGGCAACAGCGGAATGATGGTCGCGAATGGGCTAATAGACAAGCTCAGTTTTCTTGATGCTGATGGTCAGACCAAAGGCTTTCGATACACGCGAGTTGTTTAGAATCTGTTGCATGTCCTCAAGAGTGTGTGCTACAAGTACACAATCGTCTGCGAAGACCAGATCTCGAACTGTTTGCACCAAAGTCTTAGTTTTTGCTTTGAAGTGCTGTTGGTTGACGAAGCCACCACAAGAACTGTACTCCAAATTTACTCGTTCTTTAACACTTTCGAACGATGTTTCCAACATGACGGAGAAATACAAAGCAAGAACACAGCCTTCCAAGGATTTCCCAGCAACAGACAAAAGGGAGATACGGCTATGGTTGTTACATTCACATTTGTTACTTGTGTGCTTATAAAGCTGGACATTAGAAGCGTCTTTGAACTCCTGTGGGACTGATGCTGATTCCCAGATTAAGGAGAATATTCACGTTACTTGTTCAGCAGTATATATATATATATATATATATATATACATATATAGATAGATAGATAGATAGATAGATAGATAGATAGATAGATAGATAGATAGATAGATAGATAGATAGATAGACATACAGGCAGACAGACAAACAGACAGATAGATAGATAGATAGATAGATAGATAGACAGACAGACAGGCAGACAGACAGACAGATAGATAGATAGATAGATAGATAGATAGATAGATAGATAGATAGATAGATAAAACTTACTTGGAAAAAAATGCGCGGCGTTCATATAATAATATAAATAATATATAAATATATGCATATATCGATAGATATATGTACATACTTACATCTATATGTATACATACATGCATATATGGGTACAGGATATCAATGACACGTTAAACACAATAAGAAACGAAAACATAAAAACGAAAACATAGAAAACGAACTTTTTTCGTTGTTCATATATGTATGTATGTATGTATGTATGTATACCACAAGGCTTTGGTCGGCCTGAAGCTATAATAGAAAACACTTGCCCAATGGTGCCCAGCAGTGAGACTGAACCATGTAGTTGAGAATTAACCTTCTTACCACACTGCCACGCCACTTCTATCATTGACCTTTTCGTCTTTTTCTTTTTTGGCTTTTAGTTTTTACCACTTTTGTTTATTGGCATAACACATTTTGGCTTGCACTATTTGCAGTAAGACTTTTTGTTTAGTACTTTTCCTAGTATATATAAATTTGTTCGCCTTTTGTGTGTGTGCGTATATATATATATATATATATATATATATATATATAT
>NC_068984.1:73404009-73413373 GCF_001194135.2 Octopus bimaculoides
TCTCTCTCTCTCTCTCTCTCTCTCTCTCTCTCTCTCTCTCTCTCTCTCTCTCTCTCTCTCTCTCTCTCTCTCTCTTTCTTTCTTTACTCTCTATTTAATTCTTATAGTGGTTTTAGTCGTAGAACTGCAGTTATGCTGGAGCATCACCTTTATTTTTATTATTTCAGTTTTGCTGTCGCTTTATGGCTGGCAGTCGGTCAATGATTGTAGCAGCCGATATTTCATGAGTGTATCCTTGAGTAGTTGGCTGTTTTGGTACCGTCGTTAGGGGTTTTTCTAATGTTTTATTTTAATATTAGTAGAGGTCTCTTCTATATTCCTGATTTCTTTAGGTAAGGCAGTTAAACAAATGAGGAGATCTAAATATCAGACAGATACATTAGAGTGGTTTTGCACGTGATTTCTAAGGTGGTATACTTGGAAGCTGATAGTATCAACCAGTTCGTACATTAAAATTTTCTCTTACGCGTCGAAGCTTGGAACATGCCCCTCCAGGATGTTCCATCCGTATATGATAGTACATATCTCTCTTCGCCGTTCTGGAGAATAGAGACGCAACGCTTTCAGATGTTCCAGTAGTTAAGGCTTTTAACCGAAATTATTTTACTGGTAAACGTCCTTTGTAACTCTTCGGTGTCTTTTATGAAACCGGATGAGTTTGGAGACGAAAGCTGTGAGCAGTATTCTAATCTGCTCAGAACTAAATTTTTCAGTAGAGTCAGCATAAATACCGGCTTTCTTGTCACAAAGGTTCGTATGATCCACCCAATAAGTTGTCTAGATTTAGAAGTCATTCTGGTGATGCTGTTGAAGAAAAATGCATCATTTGACATGATTACTCCGAAGTCTCACATGCCATTAGCGTTATTAACCATTGTTTTATCTAGTATCAACTAATGTGATTTGTGTGTGTTCCCTCCGTAATGCAGAACTTGAATTTTTTTGATATATTAAATTTCCTATTGTTTTTATCTGCCCATTGATACACGAGGTTTATTTCATTTTGAAGTAAGATCGAATTTTTTTAATTTTGGATAGCCATCGATATTTTTGTTTCATCGGCGTAGCTCGTCAGGTTAGCCGAGTGCACGAGTGAGCTTATACCTGATAGAGTGATGATAAATGATAATGATAGGATGATGATAAATAATAATAGTATACCACTTATTACAACTGATTTTGTAGAGAGAAGACCGTTAGCAGCAACAGATTGATTCCTGTCCGGTAAGAAGTCAAAGAGTCATTCTCCGAGTTTTTCTGTGATACAACGTTCCCTCGGTCAATGATTGCATGATCAATTTTCTCAAAGGCTTTAGCAAAATTAAGGTATATAAGTCAGCGTTCATTTCTCTCAAGTGATTATTGAGAACTATGCTTGGTGCTGTAAAAGTTGTTACAAGCAAGTTTGTCCAGTCTGAAAATCCTGTTGTGTATTATCTAAGAGGCTGTTCTCCCAAGTTATTCATTTTCGGACAATGCTTTCCCTTATTTTAGATGTGTGAGATGTGAGAGTTAACATCTATGATCAAACTGAGGTCGATCAATTGCATTATTAGCGTATTGCACACTCGATTAGGAGAGGAGGAAATGTGTTGCTAGATCTTCCTCCTTGTTTCCGTACCCTGCGTTCAGTCCCGTGTAGGACATAACCTGGTATACGTATTTCTGTATCCAATATACCTGGAGCCAGGTGCGTTTCACTTAGTGCTACACATATTCTTTTCTCTGTGTGCAAGGTTTCTGATATCTGATACACTTTTTTAGATTTGTGAAGTCTCAGAGGGCTCGTACATTCAGCATAATTACTGGGTTGGGTTTGTGGGTTAATCACTACAATGGTGGGTCTTTGTGGGCCGGGGTAACAGCTGTGGTTGTTGTGTGAGAGCTGAAAGGTATTTTGGAGGATTTCTTTCGGCTGATCCATCATGGCTGAATAAGAATTTTATTTTGGAAGGAGTTAGTGTCTGGAATTCTTATGGCAGCACTGTTGTATATGGCTATGGTTATCTGGTTTGCGGTTGTTGATTTTACTAGTGTACCCGGTGGATATCTGAATTTCGGAGAAAGCCTGAACCAGCACTGCCACTGTGTGGGATGTTTCTACTGTGGATCTGGTGGTAGTTTGAGGTCATGCTTTTAATAGTGTGCCAATTCTCTGGAAGTTGAGTAAAGGGACAGTCAGCTTCAGATATAATCTATTGCGATGGGAATAGTTGCAGATATTCGGATTCAGGGTTACACGAGTAGAAGCTGTTAAGTTTGATGAAATACTTGGTAGTGGTGGTGGTGCAAAATGTATGTTTTGGCGTTGGCTGGTTCTGTTCGTCTGAATTATGCATCTTGTCCCAGGTGAATGTGTGAAATTGCAGTCACTGCGTATGCATATACTCTCACCTTGAGGATAACGGCATATTTTGAGGTTTCGTGTATTCATAGATTTTAATTTTATTTACAGTTGGTAGATCTATCATGGAGGAATACATGCAGACGGTGGGGGAAAATGGAGGGGGAAAGAAAGGAGTGATTCTTCGCTAATTGAAGTAGTAGCGGTGGTAGATAGTAGCTGTAGATTAGGTGACGATTGTGCTGAAGGACTTCTTGTATTATTCTGAGAGAGTGAAGAACTGGGGTTGCTTGACTGAGGGGAACAGCTAGGAACTGAAGGTCATCAATAGTGCTAGTAGCGAGGAGTGGCTGTGGCTTATGATCATGTTGTTGTTGTTGTTTGGTAGTGGTAATGATAGTAGCAGTAGAACATGATGACAATGATGATGATTGGACGGTTGTGGCATTCAGAGGAAATGATGAAAATAGATAAATGCACTGTGAAAGGCTGTTGGGAAGTGACTGCGGCTGCTGGTTATGCTGTTGTTGCTATTGTCGATTTTGTTTTTGCTGTTGTTGTTGTTGTTGTTGTTGTTGTTGTTGTTGTTGTTGTTGTTGTTGTTGTTGTTGTTGTTGTTGTTGTTGTTGTTGTTGTTGTTGTTGCTGTTGTTGTTGTTGTTGTTGTTGTTGTTCTTGTCGTTATTGTTGTTGAACTCTAGTAGGAGAAAAAAACGTGGTGAAGTCTCTCAAAATGTCTGTGAATTAATTTAAACGTGATTTTAATGTATTTGTGTTTATTGTGTATTTGCCCCTCCGACCGCTTATTGAACAGTTGGACTGTTCTTTTGGCAATCTAATTCAGACATGAAGCAGCTATGTTTTCAGTTTGGAAGAGATAAAACTATGCATTTATGAGAATATTGATTTCATTCTGAGACCACTTTTGTTTACTGGTCTGTAACAATAGTAAGGTGAGGGTTATCAATAAAACTGCACCTACCGTTAAGTTTTAATACTAATCTTGAGGTTCTTGCAGGCACTGCTCATTTATATTTGTTTCTACAGTCGGCATATAAACTTCTTTAAATTTCCACAGAATCAACTTTATCTCTTGATTATTATATAGTTGTGGATTTCGAAGGTTTTTCAGTTGAATAGTTGGGTTGAATTGAATTCTTTCTTCGGCTTTCCTATTTTATTTCTTTCACATAGATGGTTGTTATATGGGGCGGTGGTTAGAGAGACGAATTACTTTTATTTCATTGCAAAAACTCAACTATTAGTGTGGCAATCAATAACCAAACATAATTTTTTGATGAAGTAGAGGTGTATCATTTTTCAGTCGATGAACAGAAACAACTTGGTTTCGATTCCAGCCAACTTGTAAATGTTGTAACTGTTGTGTTTATTAGGGTGGTGTAACAGAAATGGCAGACCACCAGATTAAGTATTGTGATGTATTCATTCGGCCCCTATATTTCTTGAATATAAGTCTTACTGCATGTATTAGACTTTACCTTTCATTTGTCACGTATCTATAAACAAATACAAGGTATATACAACTTGGCTAAAAGATTTTGCATTGGGCCAATGTAAGAAAATCATTATTATCGATCACTCTGACGTCACTGAATATTAGATTTTTGGATTTGTATGTGCTACATCCTATCAACTGCTATTCCATAGTTTAATGCATACATGCATACATACATACATACATACATACATACATACATACATACATACATACATACATACACGTAGCCCGGCTAGCTCAGTCAGTAGAGCACGAGACTCTTAATTACGGGGTCGAAGGTTCGAACTCCACGTTCGAACTCCAGGAGCGGCTGTGTGGTAAGTAGCTTACTTACCAAACGCATGGTTCCGGGCTGAGTCCCACTGTGTGGCACATTAGGCAAGTGTCTTCTACTATAGCCTCGAACCGACCAAAGCCTTGGGAGTGGATTTGGTACTCGGAAACTCAAAGAAGGCTGTTGTATTTATATATAGAGAGAGAGATGAAAAAAAGGTTGGATTTAGATTCGTCCTTAAATTTGGAAGTTTCCTAAAAAGATTTCTTATATTGATTCTTCATATTTTGCTGGTAGTTTACAGGCGTAAATTTGCAAATATGAAAATAATACTTGTAATTTTCGATTAGGGAGCAAATATTTAAGAAAAAGTGGAAGTGGATTGATAGCACAATTAGAAAGGACACACTAAATGTAGCGAAAAGTTCTTTACAGTGGAATCCGGATGGATATAGAAAGAGGGGCGGGCCTAAGAACTCGTGGCGTAGATCAACACAAAAGGAACTAGAGAAAGGAGGACATTCATGGCAGAGTATAAGTACAGAAGCGAAAAATTATGCGACATGGAATTCAATTATAAGTGGCCTATACTCCGCGTTGGAGGGTTAAAGGCAAGAAAGAAAAGATATGTTTTGTGAATTTATAGAAAGAAATCCCATAAAACTTAGCAGTTTAGTTAAAAATGGCGAAGAGAAGCTGTTAAAATATATAAGAGAATTTTAATTCGTGCAGACGATCGCTTCGTACAGAGATATAAAAATCAGGCACGTTCATGGTTGAATTGAATTAAATTAAATTAATTATATATCAATGTATTCTTCAGTGCAAGAAGTACAAACAAATTTTTTACAAAGTACTTGAGAAAGAAAATAGCAGAACAGAATCTAGGAGATTCATATTCATCCTTATGAGAAAAAGAGGTGTGAGTCCAGTTAGGTATTAACTATAACTAAAGGCTATAACGATGATTTGGAAATATAAGTAAAAGAGGTTTCAGAGACGCTCCCTCTATAGATGAGTAAGAAGATTAGAAATTTTAACTCCAAATAAGTCGCGTAGGGCAAAAATTGTATAGAAATGTCCAATGGAAAGGCATGGCTATATTTGAATTAAGATATGACCTGACTGTTAAAAATATTACATAGTAAGGTGTATATTTTTAAAAAATTAATACATGAGAATGAAGTTAATCTAGAGGAGATAGTGTATAAAGAGCTACTAGATAGTTAACGTATACAAGTGTCAGAGAGGTAAAAAGGGTTGAAGAGAGAATAAGATGCGTAAGAGAGAATAAGATGCATAAGAACTAATATTTGTTAGTATCTATTAAATATAAGGTAGAAAAATAAATAAAAACAGAAAAAAATAGTTGTTAATATAACAATTCACTTGCTGTGACTATAAAGATGGAAAAGGTGAAGTTGAAATAGATAATGGATATTGGAATACGGAAAAATAAAAACAATGTAGGGGAGATAAATGAGCTGGGAATGAAAATAGTAAATAAAGGGTTTAATTTGTATGTATTGATATGTAAGGTTATACAGTAACTATGTTTTACTATAAATAAAAATTATGAGGTAAGAAACTAGCTTGGCATAATACCATTAAATATCCCTCTCACATTATACCAAGCATAAATAATAAATCGCGATAAGTGAATTGCGATATGGCGAGTGATTACTGTACCTGTATATATATGCAATTATTTAATAAAAGATTGAGAGACAGTATATTAAGACACATCTAAGTTATAATACCAATAAGTCATAATACCAATTTGTCGAGTAGAGTCGACTATATCGATCTAGTACTTGAATGGTACTCTATTCTATAGACTCCGACAAGTTGACTTCAGTGAGATTTGAACTCAGAATTTAAAGAACTGTTACTAAATACCAAAAAATATTTTACCCGACGCTCGCACTTCGTTTGTGAAGCTTTTTCTCCTAAATCCGAACACGCAAGCTTAATATGCGAATGTTGCAACGGTTAACGTATTATAAACAAACGAGTGGCAGTGAGGTTTTAGCTTCGGATATTATGCCTTGCGTTACTTGTTCCGGTTCCCAGTGCTCAGATTTTATATTTCGTAGGAGTCATCTTTATGGGGGTCGAGGAATAAAGTTCAATTCAGAGTGGTATATTAGCAGACTTGTTAGAGCATCGGACCAGGTGCCTCGTAAATATGCTCCATGCGTTCTAACTGTTACTTTATTTCATCAACCCCGAAACGACGAATCGATAAGTAGCACAACTGACTTCTGTTGAGATTTGAAGGCAAGATATAAAGGGATGCAAACTAAATACCACAAGGCATTTTCTTCCACTGCTCCTCCGATTCTGCCATCTCATACACGGTTACTAATACAGGCTCAAGGCATAAAATTGTGGGTGCAGTATACATCGGCACCAATATTTGACTGGTACTTATTGAGTGCACAACGATGAAATAAAAAGTGTGACCTTGGTGAAATTTGAACAAAGAACGTAGACAGATAGATACTAAATAACACCAGGAAATTTGTGAACCGCTCCACCGTTTCTGACAACTCATAAATAACAGCTTTAATAGCTAACAAGCTCGATTCGTGTTTTCTAGAATCATCAGCGTTAATTATACGATAGATAGAGCTGTATAGGAATCTATCTCCGATTTGCTTGTCTCCAGGGTTGGGTGGTATTGACTGTGCAACCCCCATCTTTGCTTCTTTTCTGCAGCTACTGACCCTAAACTGTCTGATATTACAGAAGATAAAAGGAAATTCCAGTATTAAGTTAAGCATTGTGATAAACAAGTCATAATTGATCTGAAGAGGTCAGCACAGGCTGAAGGCCTTGGCTTCTGCTGAACTCCGCCTACACCAGCACGTCAGTATTAGATTTTTTCTATACCCATGCGCTTATACACTTACCTATGTGATATCTCAGACACACGCAGAGAGAAACACAAATACACATGCCCATATACACATACACCCGCACAAATTCGCACACAGATAAAAAACAAAACATACATACGTACATAGCGGATACATTCATACATGTATACAGATATATATATATATATATATATATATGTATAAATATATATAATAAATATAAATTACGAAAATTTAGATTTATATATATATATATATACATATATATGTGTGTGTGAGTGTATAATTACATATATAGGAATAGTATATATTTATATGTGTGTGTGTCTGTTTCTGGGTATGTACACACACATATATATATATTTACATGTATAATACATATACATGTACACACATAAATATATATATAAGTTTGTATGTGTGTATACATACACACACATATATAAATATACATGTATGCATAAACACAAATACACACACAAACACACACACATATATCTTAAACAAACACAGTTGCATACATACATACATCTACTCAGTGATGCATTTTATGCATTTGTGTATGTGTGTGAATGTGCGCGTACGTGTGTGTTTGTGTGTTTGCTTCTATACATTGGTATTTGTATATTATGTAAAATATCATAAGCATAGTTTCTGTACAGAGAGTGATAAAAATATTAAACTAAATTCGTTTACACAAACGTATATATCTAAGCATGATGCCTGTGCTTGCAAGCACACTTGCATTTTTATACACACGCACACACATATTGATATGTGTGTGTATAAATGTATGTATATGTACATATGTGTGTGTGTGCATTGATGTATGTGTGTCCGATTGTCTCTAGCAGTCCTCCTCGTCAGGCTTGCCCAGTGGATGTGCCATTTTAGTCACCGACCGTGCAACAGGTTGTTCTGGATTCCATGTTACCAGAAGCACTCATAAGAAACCTCACAAGGTATCTGACATACAAAACTAAAAACAAAGATTTGTCAAAGGGTTGGATTAACTCAGTATAGCCTCAACGACTATCTAGCAAATAACACAAGCACTCAGAAATTGTGGGTTGGTGTCCAGAGTGCTAGAGGACTACTGGAAGTGAGGTACCTTTCAGCTTTTGTTAAAGCATGTCTCTAGATGTTTACTCTGATATAAAACCGGATTTTATGGACCTTTTGCTTGCAGTCGAGATCATGACTTGCCCACACTCCTGTGACTGCGACTCATATAGACACTAGATATATTCTCTTTGGATCATATCAATAGGGTTAAGAGAGTCTATAAGGTGTCATGTAAGCCCTATTAAAATTAAAATTTAGTACAGGTATTGCTGTATCAGTGATAGTCATAATCATCAACGAATTGACAGCCATGTCATCATGTCCGTTTGTTGTAAATGTATAAATACGTATCTTTATCTTTTACTTGTTTTAGTCATTAGACTGGGATCATGCTGGGGCAGCGCCTTGGAAGTTTTAGTCGAATGAATCGACTGCAGTACTTTTTCAAAGCCTGGTACTTATTCCATTGTTGAACTGCTAGGTTACGGGAAAGTGAACACACCAGCACCGGTTATCTAGCGGTGACAGGGAACAAACACAGACACAAAGACAAAAGTATGCACACATGTATACACATATACATATGTATATACACACGCGCGCACACACACACACACACATATAGTTAAGAAGTACGCTTTGCGAGCACGTGGTGCCGGATTCAATACATCTGCGCAGCACATTGAGCGTCAGGGCGACCAACGTCTTCAAAGTAAATTTCGTCGATGGAACCTCAAGAACACAACCAGTCCGAGAAACGAGTCCGGGAAACGAACTTACAATCTCCCGATTGTAAGCCCGATGCTTGTAAGCACGTTCATATATATATGTATGTATGTGTATATATATATATATATAAATATATATAAAAAGGGCGTTAACTGTGTATTAATACCTCACGCTATCGGGGGACTAAATAAATAAAAAAAACTACCAAAAATAAGTAACATATTTACCGAAAGCGAGGGAATGCAACTTTTCAAATTTTATCTCTTAAAAACATTTAACTCAACGGTAGATGACTGGTTTCTCAATCAAATACAGAAAAAACTGTGAAGTAACCTGTATTCTTTTGTTCATCAGTACACGTATGGTTAAGATATATAAAAATAAACAAGAATCAACCTACCACGATGTAGCCATCACAGTAACGATGACTTTTGTTCACAATTATATATCCCTGAAAGAGATTTGAATTTATCCAGTTGCATCTCGGTAACATGTCCTTATACAGAATGATATTCAGCACTGAATATATTCTAATTATTTATAATATAATAT
>NC_068984.1:73413960-73414546 GCF_001194135.2 Octopus bimaculoides
TGTGTGTGTGTGTGTGTGTGTGTGTGTGTGTGTGTGTGTATATATATATATGACTCACCTCAGACACAGCAAAATCTGTTTCAACAAACGAATTCACATGAATCTTACAAATCAGATGCAAAACCGAACTATACATATATATACATATCTAAAAACAGAGAGAAAATCAGAGACACAGAGTATGTAAGTGCGTATATTTTTCTCAAACTTTAAAGCTTCCTATTGCTGCTGTGTGAAAATACCACTAAGTTCAGAAAATTTCAAGCGGATTCTGTATCTACTACAATATCCTTCTATAAACCAAAGCAACAACGTTCATTCTAAATCAACGTATTTGCAGAGCTTACTAGCAATACAATTAGTCCTATTCATCGGTTCGGTTCAAATAAATGCATAGTTGGCGGAATATGTATTGAAACTGAAACAATTATTTTGTGAAACGGATATGAATGAACATTTATATTACATGTATACATACCATCATAATTCATCCTTTTATTTTGTGATGTACGTGCGTGTGTGTGTGTGTGTGTGTGTGTGTGTGTGTGTGTGTGTGTGTGTGTGTGTGTGTGTGTGTGTGTGTGTG
>NC_068984.1:73415563-73416481 GCF_001194135.2 Octopus bimaculoides
GGTAAAGCGAGATACGTAGTAGTAAAGAGGAAGAACGAGGGGAAGAGAGAGAGTGGTAGAGGGAGAAACAAAGGGAGGAAGTAGAGGAATAGGTGAGCAACGAAAGGAAAAGAGAAAGAGAGGAAGTACGAGGGGGAAAAAAGAGATACGGAGTAGTAACAGAGGAAGAACGAGAGGGGTAAAGCGAGATACGTAGTAGTAAAGAGGAAGAACGAGAGGGGGGGGGGAATGATAGAAGAAGAGAAAGAGAAAGAGATAGAGTAGCGTCGGAAAATATGAAGTTACGAAAAACTACTTACAATTGGAGACGCTGCGTTCAATCACGTAAAAACAAATAGTATATATATATATATATATGTTCATATAATAATATCTACCAAATGTATTGGTAAGATAAAATATGTAATCGTTACCAAAATAGCAAAAATTCGTCCACAAAGATCTATAGTAAACTCCTTATGAATCGATCTCCTTGGCTAGTTCTGTAAGATCGAGTAATCATGCATTATATACCTCTGACAATAATCGGGTTTGAACCCTGAATTAAGAAACAAAATGTCATTAATACATATATATTTGTCGCTTATCTTCATATTTGTTATACTCTTCATATTGTTTTGCGCATGCGTACACTTCGGTTTCTGAGTGAGTGGAAGTTAATGTGAAAGTGATTATATGTGATTGAATATTTGTGTGTGTAGCTTATTTGTTTTATTCACATAACAAAAGTTTAACTTAATTCTCATTTATCATAATATTTCAAAATCTTTGTTAATGTCAAAACCTCAAACACCTCTGTGACTTTTACGCCGTATGTTAATTTATTATATAATTCAGAATTAAATTGGATTATATAGTAACAAGTCATTTCACTATCATTAATTTGATTTTCGTCAGATGTATATTTATATATATATA
>NC_068984.1:73416980-73422146 GCF_001194135.2 Octopus bimaculoides
GTATGCATAAACGCTTTGTGTGTGTGTGGGTGTGTGTGTGTGTGTCCCCGCGCACACACACAAACATACACGTACACATATAAAAGAATTTAAATTCTATTTTATATACGTGTAGGGTGATAAATGTATAGAAACGCAGAGCACAAACACATCATGTATGTATGTGTCTGTGTAACTTTAAATATATATAATCAAAAATATGTTTGTACATACACTCATTGCACAGCCACTAGATAGATAGATAGATAGATAGATAGATAGATAGATAGATAGATAGATAGATAGATAGAAGATAGATAGATAGATATGTACTACCTACACACATCTGTGTGTATGGGGCAATATGTTATCTACGAGTATGCGTGTATGTGTGTATGCCATTTCAAAATCGTAAACATTACTCAATATATCTAAGCGTATAAATACCTTTTATTGTTAATGGAGCCTCATTTTCGATTACTGTTATTGTTACGCCGATGGCCATCATAAGATGGAGTTTTTGAAAAACCGTAATTTAGATAATTGGAAAAATTATGGAGCAGGCGTATATTCTAAATGATCAAGTGACTTTTTTTTACGTCCGGTACATAAATCTGGTCTGCTTAGGTTATAATTTGCTATGTAGAATTTGTTTTGACTGCATTTAAAAATTATCTCCATTCTTTTGTTTAAATCATTCGTTCTTTCATTTATCATACGACATTTCTTTGCAGCATATTACGGGTATTGTGTTGTTCTATTTATGTGAAATACATTACCATCCAGTGTTAACTACTCGATACAGATATTTATATTGTCAGTTATTACAATTCCTGAAGGTGGATTTATGTTTGAGACACAACTGTTAATATTGCCTTCGCGAATACCGAAATAACACTGGTGGGCACGCTATTTATACTGGTTTTAAATTAATTTTGGGGTCAAGGCTAGCGAGTTCGGGGGAATAGGTAAGCCGATTACATCGATCCCAGGTGCCCAGTTGGCACTTATTTTATCGACACCAAGATGATGAAATGTAAAGTCGAATTCGACAGAATTTAAACTCAAAATGTAAAGACGGGCGAAATGTCACTAAGCGTTTTGCCCGGTGGGCTAACGATTCTGGCAGCTCACCTCTTTAGGGGACTATTTACATCGGTGATAAAGTTTCAGACACGGGTAAGAGCCTATTGCACTTATATGATAGTAGATGTTGAACACTTATTTTCTTTATGGGAAATATTTAATATGCAGTCACATAATGTCTGAGAGTGTGGTAAATAATTAAATTTGCAGCAATACAATTAATTCGTTTATTTTCGAAATATTTAAATGTTATTCATGGAATAATTTTACTGTCCAACCTAGAATACATCGGGCAGAATACTTCAGAAATTTGATATCATTCGTTTGGTCCATTGCGCCCGCGCACACACGCACACACACACACAAACGCAATCAAACACCCAGACACACACAAATGTTTGTGTAGAGGCGCGTGACTTAGTGGTTAGGACGTTGCGCTTATGATTGTAAGGTTATGGTTTACATTACTGCGCCAGACGATGTGGTTTGTACATGAACTCCGGTCGACTCCAGTGCACTCAGCTAACAAAAAGGAGTAATCCTGAGATGGACCAGCATCCCGTACAGGGAAGTGAGGAATTTATACGCCACGGAATCCGGGAGAGAAGGACATTCGAACCACTTTCTTTGGTGTGTGCGTGTGTGTGTGTATATATATATGTATGTAAGTGCTTGAAGTGGTGTACAGATATTGCATGTAGAAAAAGAGGAGGCAGTCAGAATTTTGGATAATCCTATAAGCGCTTTCATACGTTTTCGAACTCGTGAAGACAAAATCAAAAATTTTGATTTTGTCTTGACGAGTTCAAAAATGAACGAAAGCGTTAATAAAGGATTATACAAAATTCTGACTGCCTCCTTTTTTCTCAACACACGCACTCACACACACGCACACACACACACACACACACACACACACACATACACACGTATAAACACATGCACACAGAGTCTGACTTGCATTTGTAAATAGGTTCTACAATATTCTTTTCTGCTCTACGCACAAGGCCCGAAATTTTGGGGGATGGGACCAGACAATTAGAACGACCCCAGTACGCAACTGGTACTTAATTTATCGACCCCAAAAGGATGAAAGGCAAAGTCGACCTCGGCGGAATTTGCACTCAGAACATAAAGACAGCAGAACAGGTTCTATAATATTATTCATACACAGTAATTGTTTTCAGGCAATTTATCAAAATATCATTGTAATACTCTTTGAGATAGCATTTTTGTTGGATACTATTTCATGAAAAGAAATCATTTTATGAGAATCCATCTTCATCGTATATTTGGAGGCGCAATGGCCCAGTGGTTAGGGCAGCGGACTCGCGGTCGGAGGATCGCAGTTTAGATTCCCAGACCGGGCATTGCGAGTGTTTATTGAGCGAAAACACCTAAGCTCCACGAGGCTCCGGCAGGGTGTGGTGACGACCCCTGTTGTACTCTTTCGCCCCAACTTTCTCTCACTCTTTCTTCCTGTTTCTTGAGTAACGCTGCGATGGACTGGCGTCCCGTCCAGCTGGGGGGAACACATACGCCATAGAAACCGGGAAACTGGGCCCATGGGACTGGCTAGGCTTTGAAAGGTCGACAAAAAAATCTTCATCATATACAAGCATATTTTGTGAAAAAATCTTTTTCGACCGTAAAAATGTCAAACTTTTGGAATTACGTAATGAAGCATTTTTCCTTCCAAGTTTATTTACAACTTGGTATTGCTAGGGGAAATTTTAATACGACAGGCAAAATACAAAGTGGCATTTCTTTCGACCCATTACCTTCTAAAGTTCAAATTCCGCAGAGCTTGACTTTGTCTTCCATTCTTTCTGGGTCGGCCAAAATAACTAACTGTAGAGCAACGGAGTCAATATAATCAGCTTGCCCCTCCCCACAACCAAATTTCGAACATTGTGCTTTTGTGCTTATTCTAGAAATGACTATAAAGGCTGTGCGTGTGTGTGTAGAGAGAGAGGCGGGGGTCCTATATTCTTATCTATAAATGTATATTTATATATAAGGGTGTTTGCAAATATGTATTTCTGTTTGCATGTATTATATATCTGTCTGTGTGTGTGTGTGCGTGCGTGTGTCTGTATGATTATATATAGATGTAAATGTATGTAAATATGTATGGATACGCGCGCATCCACAGACATATACACACACTTGGTTACCTAGATCCCTATCAATTTCTAAACGCGCCTATGAATTCAGTCCAGACACCAACCCAATCTGAAGCTACACTAATGAGTTTTGCTATTCCTGTTTCATTTTTCGCTTCTTATTCTCTTTTCATTTACTTCTTATTCTTTACTTCTTCTTCATTTTCTTTTTTCAACAAAATTGGCTTCTTCTTTTTCATCTTCTTTTTCTTGTTGTTGTTGTTGTTGTTCTTCTTCTTCTTCTTCTTCTTCTACTTTACTTCAAAATGAGTCAATTTATAAAACAATTACATATTAATTATGCGCCACACAAGGGCGGCGAGCTGGCAGAAACGTTAGCACACCAAACGAAATACTTACCGGTATTTCGTCTGCCGTTACGTTCTGTGTTCAAATTCCGCCGAGGTCGACTTTGCCTTTCATCCTTTCGGGGTCGTTAAATTAAGTACCAGTTTCGCACTGCAGTCGATGTAATCGACTTAATACTTTTGTCTGTCCTTGTTTGTCCCCTCTGTGTTTAGCTCCTTGTGGGCAATAAAGAAATAAGAAACGTTAGCACGCCGGGCGAAATGCTTAGCGGCATGTCGTCCGTCGCAACGCTCTGAGTTCTAATTTCGCTGAAGTCGACATAGCCTTTCCACCTTTCAAAGTCAATGAAAATCTAACAGTTAGGTACTGGGGTCGATGTAATCAACTATCCCCTCCCTCAATTTCCGGCTATAGTAGAAAGGATTGTTCTAAGGCGGCGAGTTGACAGAATCGTTAGCACGGCGGGCAAAATGCTTAGCGGCATTTCGTCCGTTCTTAGGTTCTAAGTTGAAATTCCGATGGGGGTGACTTAGCCTTTCATCCTTTCGGGTTCGATGAAAAAAGTACCAGTTACATACTGAGGTCCATGAAATCAACTACCACCCTCCCTACAAATTTCAGGCCTTATGCTTATAGGAGAAAGGATTAATTATGCACCACACAAAAGTTTTGCCCCACGCACGTATTTAGATAGCAACCAATATTGGTTTTAAATTTTGGCACGGGACCACTATTTCGGAGGAGTCGGTAAGTCAATTACATCGACCCCAGTTGAGTACTTATTTTATCGACCAAAAGTATAAAAGGCCGAATTTAACCACGGCGGAATTTGAACTCAGAACATAAGAAATACTGCAGAGCATTTTTCCCGCTGTACTAACGATTCTACCAGCTCACCAATTTGATAGAAATTAATATTGGTTGCAAATTTTAGCTCAAGGACAGTAATTTCATTACCTCGACCCTGGTGTTCAACTATTACTTTTTAATCGACTCCTAAAGAATGAGAGGTAACGTCGACCTCAGCGGATTGAATACAGCTAAGCGTTTTACCCAGCGTGCTAACTATTCTGCCAGCTCACCGCCTTGATAGCACCTTATATTAAAGACTTTTACAGTTTGAGGAAAACCGGTCCATAGCGAGATTTCGAAGTCACTATCATCATATCATTTTTTGTTTTTAAATAATGCAACGATTTTGAGTGATTATTTCTTAGGTAAATATCGTCATATATGAGTGGTTTTATATTGAGTGATTACTTACTTAGGTAAATATCGTTATGTATGAGTGGTTTTATGTACGTGTATACATAAAAGCGATTATAAATTCAGCTGTATCTTTGATAGGTTCGACCCTAACCCACCACAAGCTACATCAACAATCTTTTCTTATTCTTTTTCCATTTCTTTTCCATCTCCTTTCCTTCTTTTCTTCTCTTCTACTTTTTCATTGCCTTCTTTTCTTACACTACTTCATTATCATCACCTATTCTTTTTACATTTATATAAACATATAACTATATATACACACACACTCACGCACACAGGTACACACGGACACACACGCACGGATACACACACGGACACCCACGCACACCCACGTGTGCGTATATATATATATATATAT
>NC_068984.1:73427607-73428267 GCF_001194135.2 Octopus bimaculoides
AAAATGTTAGAAAAATTCCACCAAAAATGCCTTCGTCATATTTTAAAAATTAAATGGAATTCTTTTACTCCAAACACAGATATCCTTGCATCTGCAGGCATCCCCTCAATCAAAGCCATGATTTTGAGGAACCAATTGAGATGGTGTGGCCATATTGTTCGAATGGCAGATGAACGCATGCTGAAACAGCTGTTTTATGGTGAGCTTGCAGAGGGGAAACGTTATCGGCATAAACCTAAAAAAGGTTTAAGGATGGCATAAGGACTGCTATGAGGTCAATTGGAATGACTCCAAAAGATATAGAAGCCCTCGCTTCAGATCGAGTTGGATGGCGAACAAGGGTGTGGAGTGGAGTGAAAGCGTTTGAAGAAGCCAGGATGATGCAAGCAGGGCTCAAGAGATATTTAAGGAAAAATATAAAGACCGAGAAGGTGAATGACACGGACGTTTTTGTGTGCACAGTCTGTGACAGACCATGTCTGTCCTTGGCTGGCCTCAAATCTCACCTGCGAACCCATGGAAAACAAACTTCAACCAGGTATTCTGATTATATGTCTGTGCACACGTTTGAATATGGCGTGTGCCAGAGGGTTTGTAAATCCAATGGGGGTCTTAAAAGACATGTTAGGATCCACAATGAGCAGAACTTACTTGCAGGTA
>NC_068984.1:73428816-73430502 GCF_001194135.2 Octopus bimaculoides
TGTATGTATGTATGTTTATATATAACTATGACCACTAAAGTGGTCATTTAATGTGCTAGAAATAGACCACATGTTGTGTCTACTAAGACCTAATGGTTCTCAAACGAAATTCAGCAAAATACCAAAACGTATGCGGGCAAGACAGTGAAAATTACAGAAATATATATATATATATATATATAAACATATGCATGTATATGTATATATACGTGCAACATATACAGACATATATATGTGGGCACATACGCACATACACACATATAATCACATATGTATGTATATACATATCTGCAGAAGATGGAAGCAGTCACAAAAGGTATTTCAAGGATTGCCAACATAGAAAATATCTGAGCCATTATCCCTGATTCCTAATAGCTGCGGAGCTGCTTGGTTAACCCAAACTGATGCAATTGGCACTGTCTGGTTCCCTCTAGTGTGCAAATAACTTTAAGTAGAAGAGTTAAAGTTGTTGCTGTTATTACTATTGAGAAGAAATGTTCAATTCGCAATGCTAGAGCTACGAATACTCCAAGTACAACATCGTCTCATATATATTTTGCATGTGAGACCTGGCTCGGATATGCTTCACCAGTTAGCGTCGAACCCACTAAAATAGACATAGAAGACAATCCTAAATCTTTGTAATTCTAGCCAATGAAAGATGAACGGACATTCAAACGCGTGCGTGAGCACGCACACAAACACACTCACATACACACACCCACACACACAAATAAATCTCATTACGTGTGTGATGGAGTGTTGACAGTTTTAATGTTAAGACCCGGGGCCCCCTCTGTAATTTGTTAAATTCTATACTTCTGCTACTGTACATATATCGTTTTTACACTGTCTTCTCTTTGTGCTGTTCGTGACTGTCTTCCTTGTTTGTTGTATACACACATGTTTCATGTAATATTTATATTTAAATTATTATTTCTTTGAAAGTGAAAACTATGTCGCATTCGATTACTTTACTTCCGTTTACAGGTCCTTTCCCATCTATATTTTATTACTTTACAATGCACTTTATATATTATTCACGCCGTCATCAAATTCCCAATAACAAAAGATACAATGACCAAGCATTCCCATTCTTCTCCCTTTCTCTCCTCCACATATTCTTCTTCTTCTTCTTCTTCGTCATATCATCATCGTCGTCGTCATCATCATCATCATCATCATCAACATCATCATCATCATCATCATCATCTTCCTCATTATTATTATTCCGATTTATCGGAATACCCTTCCAATCTGGACATCAAACAATCTCGTTCCAATTGATTCATTGCTTTGCCGTATCAAGTTATCTTCAGTTTAATGATGTCGTTTCCATAGCCCGAGAGAGAATCATCGTTCGTTTCCATTCACGCTGAGCGCCAATTTCGTAGCTGTTCATTCAATAAGCGCTACTTCAAATTCTCTTTGATCTGCAGTTGCAGCTGTCGTGTCTTGCAGTCTTCGACTAAAAGCGAACATTATGAAGAATCACTTCTTTTACACAGAGAATAACGACTGAATGTAGACTATTAACAAAAGGGCAAACAGAAGGGATCAGTGTACAGTCAAACACAATATGCTTGATGCTTGTTCAAAGCATGTCTTATTAGATTTCTAATGGCGGCGATTTTATTGCTGTAGTAGTAGTGGTCATGGGGCTGGTGGTGGTGGTGGTGGTGGTGG
>NC_068984.1:73430863-73434994 GCF_001194135.2 Octopus bimaculoides
ATGTATTTATTATATTTTATATGTATTCATATATGTGTGTCTTTGCTTGTGAGTGTGTGTGCATACATGTGTCTATTATGTACGTGTATACAATTATATGCTCACTCACTCACACACACACGCATGTGTGTATATATGCATGTATGGATGTATGGATGTATGAATGCATGTACGCATGTATATATGCACACATGCATGTGTGTAATCTTTGTATGTATGTATATGTATGCATACGTGTATGTATGTATATATGTACGTATGCATGTACGTATGTATGTATTTATGTACGCATGTATGTATGTATGTATGTATGTATGTATGTATGTATGTATGTACAGTACTTTCATTTGTTTCTGAATTTGTACGGCATCAGTTATATTTGTGTTTGTAAATCGACTTCTTCCACATATCTGAAGTTTTCGTACATTGACGGTAGTCAACTGTAATTGTGAATCTGATATGTCGGAAATTTGATAATTGTCAGGGTGAGACAAGCTGCTCAGTGTCATTTGATTGGTTGTAACGTTGGTTAGGTAATATTCTCAAGTGGTTAGTAGTACGAGTGATGCTGTTCCTTCTTTTAACAGATATCTCCAGATGGTTCAGCAGCTTCAGACTTAATTACGATATAATTCATATGGTTGGAAGCTGGCTTTAATGTGTGATTGTTCACGATGTTGCCCAGATTGTTGGTGACTTCGGTTCATACCGGACGTTGACTCTTTCGAAGATGCTCGACTGGACATGCATTTGGATTGATGCGAGATGACAGATAATTTCTGTAAGGAAATATCATAATTTATTTCCGTTTTTTTTTTTTTTACTCTAGATACTCAGCCTATAATTTTCGATGTGATGTTTGTGATTTACTTTGCATCATTTGATTTCTACATGCACTTAGAGAGCACTTTTGTTTTTGTTTTTATTTCTGAGGTGATGGTGGTAAAACGAGCTATTGAAATAAGCTGTTGTTTTTCTTTCTTTTTCTTTTTTTTGTCAATATAGCTTTTGAATGTTTTCTGTTATGCCTATACAACTGTATCAGTTATTTTGGAGCTACATTGATTTTTAAAAGCTCTTTTCATTTATGGGCCATGCTTCTTAGTTGGTATAATATGTCAGTTCGTCTATCTACTGGTGTTTTCGTTGCTGTATGATACATACTTTGTGGTTCTTTATAATCACGGCCATGCTTCTCATAAAACAGTAGATTATCACGATGTTATCCTTATTAAACATGTACTGCCATTTTCTGTCCGATCTGAGACCTCTTGCAAGTGGAGATTACATTTTTGTACACCTTTTCATATCGGTACTGTTTGCTGACTTGTACTATATAACATTGATCTTTCTTGTGCTGTTGGTGCGGCTGCTATTTTTCCATTATTTGGTTTTCTGAAGGCAGGAACTATATTTTAAAGTCTCATTGTAGTATAGAACGGCTCTATTGACAGTTCATTTACCAGAAGACAAAGAGGTTATCTCAATGATGCTGTTGGGTACTTGTTTGACGATGTTAGTTGATGGTTTTATGCTGTTTGGTTTATGATATGACTGAAAGCTATAAGGAGGCAAGCAATGACAGTGCTCTGCATATGTGGGTCCTGAAAGCCTTAACCATGCCAATGATAGCACCAAAGATAAGCAGATACATTAAACATATCACAGCTAAATAGCTAAAACTTATACTCACAGACAAAAGCAGGTAATGATAAAACTAACTTTATTGCAATTAAAATTAGAATGTTCTAAGAAATGTAATCTTTTCCACTTTATTTTTGTGTGTGTGTGTGTGTCTGTCTGTCTGTGTGTCTGTGTGTCTGTATGTCTGTCTGTCTGTCTGTCTGTCTGGCGCTGATATCCTTAACCAATATAATAAATTAGACTGCAGAATATGTGCAGGTTGTGTAGATACAATTAAACAAGCAGTCTGTTACCTAGCAGGTGTTACTAACAAAGACTACATCTACTAGCAGGGTAGAGTTTGGTCTTTCATAAACTGGAAATGTTGCCAGCGTCATGAAACATCAGCAGCAAATAGATGGTATACCGATACACCTGTAAGATTATCAGCGAATTACTCAGAATGCTCTGTGAGAATGTTAATCTACACAATCAGGAAATTCACGTCTAATCAGGCGAGAAGATATCAAAGACTGTCAGGTAAACAAGTGTCTCCTAAACGAAGTAACAATTCAAGTAGATGGTAATGTATTTCGTAAAGGATATGAAGATGAGGATCAGAAATAAGACTTATAATAACATGCTACAGAAAAGAGTGAATATATGCAAATAGATATACAGCCAAAAATCCGGGCCATATAAATATACCCAATAGCCAAAAGATGTCCCTATGAGACATTGTATGTATGTATGTACGTATGTATGCATGCATGCATGTACGTACGTACGTATAGATGCATGTATGTATGTCTATATATATATATATATATATATATATATATATATACATATACACCTCAATTTAAGTCTTCCTTGTTGCCTTGTGCCTTCTTTCAGCTAAACGTACATCAATTGGCAGAGGATGCGATGGTCGCTCATTCTGACCACGTGGCTTCCAGCCTCTCAGGCTCGAGACCGCAGCCACAAACAAGGCTACCTGAAGGTCAACCACCTACACTAGAGTAGCTGCCTCTGAGAAGGATAGACGGCAACGCCTCGCAGCTGCCAGAGACAGACGTCACCGGGCCGCATCATCCTCAGTCCCGACCATAGACTACCAGTGTCCAACTTGCGGGCGCCAGTGTAGCCCCGGTTTTGGGATGCGGAGCCACATGCATTCCCACTGCTGACTGATGAGACCACAGACTACGTCTTCATCCGAGATGGATTACTAGCGTAGTAGTAGTAGTAGTAGTACATCGCATATACCAATGTCCCACGCAACAGTGACCTAAACTGCAGTGAAAACTGCGACAATAGATTTGACCGAACGGCTATAAATAATAGCGGTCTGAGAGAGAGAAAGAGAGAGAGAGAGAGAGAGAGAGAGAGAGAGAGAGATAGACAGACAGACAGACAGACAGACGGAAAGAGTAGGCGTTAATCGCAGAAAGTCGCAAGGCTTCGTGGAGAGTTTGTTGGACTGTTACGCTGTTGTTACCGTGCTTCGTTATACGCTTTATTGTTACTACACGGTTATAATGTAAACAAGTATCGTCATTACTACGTTACAATATGTAGAATCTGCAGGAAGGGAAACGAAAGTATTATTCACCTTTTAAGTGAGTACAGTATGCAAGATCAAATGGGGGTGTAAGCGCAAGCAACAGTGTAAGTAAGAAAGTGCGTTGGGATGTTAACCTAGTGTGTGGTATGAATGCAAAACAGGTTGCGATAGAAAGTGGAAATTAAAAGATCTTGTGAAATTCCCCCTTGACAACAGACCATACCGTTGAAGGAAGGAAAGCAGATATGATCATGGAGGACAAAATAAACAAACTGTAAAATCATAGATTTTGCAATTCCCTATGATAGCAGAGTTGATAACAGAGAAATTGCAAGAATTGAGAAATATCAGGATCCAGCCAGAGAGATGAGAAGACTGTGGAAGACCAAGATAACAATTATTCCTGTAGTAATTGGTGCACTTGACGCAACACCCAAAATGCTACCTAAAAGACTGAGAGAGATTCGAACTGAAACGCGCGTTGCCGACCTGCAGAAAAGAACTAGTCTATATACTACAACAATCCTAAGCAATATTCTTGAGACTTGCGAAGACGTTGTCACCAAATGTCAAGATAAAATACCTGCTAACTAAATTAACATGCACTAGCGCAATAACAATCGTAATAATCCTTTCTGCTATAGGCACAAAGGGAGCTAGTCGATTACATCGACCCCAGTGCGTAACTGGTCATCGACCCCCAAAAGGATAAAAGGTAAAGTCGACCTCAGTGGAATTTGAACTCATAACGTAGTGACAGACAAAATGCCGCTAAGCATTTCGTCCAACGTGCTAACTATTCTGCCAAGTCGCCGCCTTAATAATAATAATAATAATAATAATAATAATAATAATAACAATAACAATAACAATAACAATAACAATAACAATAACAATAATAATAATAATAATAATAACAATAATAATAACAATAACAATAA
>NC_068984.1:73436783-73442770 GCF_001194135.2 Octopus bimaculoides
TAATAATAATAATAATAATAATAATAATAATAATAATAATAATAATAATAATAATAATAATAATAATAATAATAATAATAATAATAATAATAATAATAATGGATCCAAGCCGAAATGCTTGTAGACCAAGCAACAACCCATTGGTGGCTGAGAAGTGCAGGACTGAAAGTAGAGACTGAGGGTTTCATATTGGCAGCACAATAGTTTGATTTCTATATCCATAAGTACACTGGGTGTATTTCTATATTCATTGTACTAAGATAGAGAGCGAGTAAAATTAATAATAGAGAAACGAAAATAAAACTTTGGAAACAGCAACGCTACCATAGCTTACGTGGAAACCATGAGCGTGCTTTCAAGGGAGGTAATCAGAGAACGACTTTAAATAATGTAAGATCGTAATAGTTCATATAAAGTAAATATAACAAATAATCCAGAATCTGTCCGGTACCGGATCGATCCCAAAATTTAATCAGTTCGTGCCAGCTACGAGGCCAAATGTCCCTGAAAGTTTTCATCCGAATCCATCCAGCGGCTCTTCAGATATCTTGTCCACAGACAAACTAACAAACAAACACGACTGAAAATAGTACCTCCGCCTTAGCGAAGGCGGAGGTAATAACAGTGATTGCATTTAGTATGCACTGCCAAATATCTGACAAAGATATATTTCTCACGAATAAAAGGAGGTAGGAGTTTTATGCAACTAGAAAATTATTATGAAATATCCACTGCAGATCTACAAAAATATCTCCTAAATAATAATGAAAAACAGAAATAGCTACAAAATATGAACAAACCGAAAAACTGTTTTCTGTCTTGAAAAAATCCAAACAACTACTAAAAAGAAGCTGCGATAGTAAACAGCTAATGGGAGAAAGGAAACATGACAACACAATTTGATAAAAGGGTAAAAATTTAAGTGAAAATATGGTTTCAAAATGCTAAGCTGAAACAATGGTAAGAAAAAGAAACCTCCTATATACCAAATAGTCGAAATGATTCAGCTAGTGGACGGAGATAAAGTAAAACTAAAACTCTGGCGGAGAAGCGCAAGACTCAAATCTAAAACTGATATATTTTTCATCTCACTCAAAATCCATGTCTTCCCACTAGATATGACTAAAAGCGTCTAATGAAGTAGGATATAATAATAAACTGCAGAATATGTGGAAGT
Source organism: Octopus bimaculoides (assembly GCF_001194135.2). NCBI lineage: Eukaryota > Metazoa > Mollusca > Cephalopoda > Octopoda > Octopodidae > Octopus > Octopus bimaculoides. The sequence continues at coordinate 73,437,961 of NC_068984.1, forward strand.
TAGGAAAAACAATTAACTACATTATTTCTAACTGCACAGGCTTAACTAAAGAGAGAACATATGTATAGTCATAATAAAATTGCTGTTTCCATACACTGGAAATAATGTTATTTTTATATAATACTATCAAAAATGAGGTGGTACAAATTTATATCAGAAAAGTTTTCATAGAAACCATTCTCAAATACCAACCCACAAGGAGAGAGATATCAAGATTAATTGACCGAATATCATAGTCAATGACCAACAGGAAGGGAAATTCCGCAAATTCCTCCTAACAGTCCCAGAAAGATGATAATATATCACAAAAAGTCATAGAAAACGTATCCACGTATAAAGATCTGCGAAGAGAGATAACCAGAATATGGGTATTGAAAATATATGCTATCCCTATAATAAAGTCTTGTGATTAGAATGATACATCCAAATACATATTTATACGCATCACAACATACGAAAATAGAAAACCCACAACAACATACTGCATGTATCCACAAGGCGTTAAGACAACTGAAAATTTATAATTACCCTGAAATATATCTACTACATTGTGAAAAAGCAATCATAAGCAAAAGTTTTGAGTTTGAGCTAGACAGTTTTAAAAGACGAAGAAAAGCTACTATTGAAATATCAAAGAATATAAAGAATTCTGGACGTCAGAGTTGAAAAGAATATGAACTTGAATGCTGAAAGAAAGTAAATAAAACATAATTTGATTAGATAAAAAAGAAGAAAAATCAGAAGCCTAATATGTTAATGCGAAAAAACTAGAAAGAATCCCTAACAGTGACTATTGTTCGTATTTGAGAAATCTATATTATTTGAGGCTATAAATTATAGAACTGAAGTTATATAAAAAATATTTCATATGTTTATTTATTTAGTTTTTTAAATCTTTAGCAAACATAAAATACAACGTGCCGAAACAACAGACATTATAGATCGCCGAACTAAGTATAAAAAAATATCTATTTTTGTCCCTTTATAGTCTGAGATAGTATTACCTTCAAGGTTTACTGCATAAGTGCCAGGGAATAAATAATTCAAGGTCCTATCCGCATGAAAATCATTGATTAAGTGCCAATGTTAACTATTGGTATGATATTCATATAGAGGGCGTATAAAACAATTCGCTTTTCCTATGCCAAAGTATATAGATATTTAGCCATACGTAGATACGAAAGCGAGAAAACATTTCAACACATGTACACGGACACAGCAATTGTTCTTGTTACTATCAGTCTAAATCCAGTGCAATATTAAGGTGAACCTCTCAAAGGTTTGTAATTCTGTTTTGGTCAACATTTGTATTCAGAGAGGTATACACACACTTATAAATTTACATACACACTCACACATATATACATATATGTATGTGCTTATGTGTGTGTATGTATGTATATATGTATGTATACGTATTTATATAAACACATGTACATATAAGCATAAATATATACATGCCATACATACATACACTCGCCCGCAACACGCACACATATATACATACATGGTTCAAGTTAAACATATAAGAGAGTGTGACTGTCGACATACTTATAATCACTAAATAGTACACATGAAGGACTTAGAATAAATATATTGTGAGCTATATTTCTGTTTCATTCCTGTTGGAGTAGTTATTGGCATTCCCTAAACCTTGGTTATCATTTAGTGAGAATTTGCACTAGTGTCTTCAATTCGAGAAGTATTCTACGTATATAGTCAATGCTGTGAACTAACTAAAGCATAATGAATTTGGTTTGTATTTGCAAATGAAATACGTTGTTTCAGTACAGTTCCGTGAAGGAATCGCTGCACTGGTAGAAAGCGAAGACTTGAATAGTTGAGAAAAGTATGTCCCCGATATTTGTCTATATATTCACTCAGAAGTATTTTTTATTAATTATGGGTCCCTAATATGTTGTCGGTGTTCTTTCTTAGTGCCATTTCCGTTTGACCGATGTAGTGTTGTAGGCAACATGTACATTTTATATTGTACATGAGGTTGCCCGAATTGTAAAAGAAGTTGTTTTTTTAATTTTAAAGGTAACGCCTCTCTGTTTGAAGTGGGAATAAGACCTTCCAATTCATACACACACACACGCACACACACACACACACACACACACACAAACACACACACACACACACACATATATATAAAATTATTAGTTACAGAATAAAAGCATTACATTTGGGTCAGCTACTCAACATACGTACGACTTTGATGTATTTCTTATATATGACCGTTTATTGAGGGGACTGGTGCATGTTGAGTCGTTGACCCAAATGTAATGCTTTTATTCTGTAACTAATAACTTTTTATCCCTGTCTCAATTAACTTGAGCACTTCTCTTTGCAGTCCTGTAAAAACCTAATTTGTTTCCTAATAAGAAACGACTACTATATATATATATGTATATATATATATATATATTTATATTTATATATTTATATATTTGATCCTTTATATTGAACACTCAATATTTCATCTACATTCAATACTTTCTTTCATGGTGCCATCCATTTTTATTTTATTTTATTTTATATTGTATATTGTATATCATATTATATATTGTATATTCCATATTCTATACCCCACATTAGTTCTGCAGGAATATAAATAAAACATAAAAAACAGACAGTGTTGGAACTCTTTTAAGCAAAATAATATATTCCTCTATACACAATCATACAAAAAAACCCACCTTTTTTGTATTTATTTTTACTCGCATATATATATATATATATATATATATATATATATATGAGACAATCTGCTGCTCATTTTCCAGTCACCAAATTTCGCTCAAAAGTATTGCTGAACTCGAGGCTATGGAAGAAGACCTTTGTCCTATGTAGCTTAATCAGATCGAACTAAGAATTGTGAGATTGCGTACGTTTTTTTTTCATTTTTGTTTGTTTTGTTTTTTAGCCTATAAATATATCGCCATGTTCAAAATATTTTAACGTAATTAAATTATTTATGCCATAAATTGAACGACTGTACAAAAAGTAAGATGATTGAATTACTGTAAACAGTGGAAATATTGCCAAATTGACAATTAATTTATGACAGTACTTCTCAAGTGATGGCAAATTATATATGACCATGGACATAAAGAGGCTGGTAGATCGGCTCATAGATGCAAAAGCACAGTTGTTTTGATTTGTCGTCTATATAAATATTAACTTTAATTTTTTTATTTAACATGATAAACTGCTTATTTGCTAGTCATATACACGACAAACGTAACAATAACATCAACAATAATAATCATTTATACTCTTGGCACAAGGCCTGGAATTTTGGTGCAGGTGCAAGTCGATTGCATCGATCTCAGTGCGTAACTGGTATTTATTTCATCGACCATAAAGACATGAAAGGCAAAGTCGACCACGGTGGAATTTGAACTAAGAACGCAAAGGTGGACGAAAACGTTTCATATATTCCTATAGTTAAAGTTGATCTACAAAAATTAGCTTTCTTTTCCAGAGCAGGCAAAACTTCAACGAACACGGAACCTACATATTGTCCAATATTTTTCCAATAATGTTGTACTCAGTTCAAATTTCACACACATACGTGGACTCAGATGTAGGCAAACCCACATATACATGCACACGTTCGTACACTGAACTGCACTTAACATTATACAAAGCCTTCGACTGAGAAAGAAGCCTTCATTTATCAAATCCTTTATGTTTGCACGTATCTGAGCTGTATTTTCTCTCTTTCTACCTTCTCCTGCGACAACCAATGTTCCTATGTTCCAAAGAACTTAACTTGTACCTCGTATTACCTTTTTTTGTTAACTAACACTTTATGCTCTTCAATAGTAGGTACGTAAGTTTACACATTTTACTGCTATCTTCACCACTCACTTTTCAAGAAACTACTGAACTCATAAATTTCAAATCAATCAGCAACTTCATTACTGTTTGGTTTCTAATCAATCTCGAATAGGATCTACGATCAATTACATTCTATTCATGAGCGTCTTGTCTGTTCAGACACAGTTTATCTTATGTCCTTTACAATATAATCTGTATTCAGCTTGATATGAGGAATATTTGGAACATAGGAACATTGGCTGTCGCAGGATACGGCAGAAAGAGAGAAAATACAGCTCAGATATGTGCAAACATAAGGATTTGATAAGTGAAGGAATATTTGGTTGATATATTTAACAGTCATATCACCACGTAGAGCCATCGAAACTTACACTGTGAGACAGGCTCAAAGAGTCTCACTCGCTGAAGTCGTGCTCAAAGATTTATAAGGGACATGGAAAGGTTATGGTATGTTCTTCCTTCTGAGACTAAATTTTAACTCCTAATTTAGTGTCACGATGATGGTATGCTAATTGAAATAATAACCGTATAATTATATCTATAAAAACATAGTTAATTATACACGTCAAGTCCAGAATCACCCAGTGAGTCTTGCTAATTCTCTCTTCAATCAACCAGGAATTAGTGACAACCTGAGCACGAAATATGCGAAAAATGTTCATCCATTAATTTACTGACGATCAAATATGACTTTGGTGCTAAATTTGGTCAGTACGAATGCAAATTCTACAAATTTCGACGAATTCCACCATCTATCGTGTGATTACATAGCAAAACATTTAACCATAGCTGATTTGTCACGAAGTCATGGAATCAAAGCATTTTACTGATGTCTCGAATTTCTCACTGTATTTTTATCCGTGTGGTTTTGTTTTCGTTGTGTTATTTTTCTTTTACATTTCTGTTTAATTTTTCACCAATTCTCTCTCTCTCTCTCTCTCTCTCTCTCTCTCTCTCT
>NC_068984.1:73442913-73445690 GCF_001194135.2 Octopus bimaculoides
CTCTCTCTTTCTTTCTCGCTCTCCACCTTTCTCCGAAGCTATTTTCACACAATTACCGAATACATTTTCCTTCTTTTTACTTCATCATATATTCGTTATCTTTCTTTTCTATATTTCGTTCTTTATATTTTATTTCATCGATTTCCTTCTTTGGCACATCTCTACTCCTTTTCTTTCGTCAGTTCCCCCCTCCCCTCTCTCTCTCTCTCTCTCTCTCTCTCTCTCTCTCTCTCTCTCTCTCTTCGTCTTGTCCTGAATACTTCTCAGTCAACATTTTTCTTGTTTTTTTTCCTTCTGTCTGCCTCTTTTAACTTCTGCTCCCTTCGTCTTCTGCATCATCGTTATATCATCATCATCTTTTGTTCTTGTTTCTTCTTTTTATTGTTTCTTTCTTTTGCTTCTTTTGTTTTTACTTCTTCACTGTAATGCCGTGTGCTGCTCTCTCACTCAATACTACTACTACTACTACTACTACTACTACTACTACTACTTCTAATAATAATAATAATAATAATAATGATAATGATGATGATGATGATGGTGATGGTGATGATGATGATGATGATGATGATGATTAATGATGATGATGATGATGATGATGATGATGATGATGATGATACCTTCTCATCTTTTTTTCCTCTTCCTCATCATCATTTTCTTTGATAGATATAAATATTTTTTTGTTTCCTATTCATTTACATTCTCTATTTTGATGTCATTTATTTATTTCTGTTGTCTATTATTCTTACTGAAATCATTTGTCATTCCATGACCAATATAAACCGACAGTACTATGTATTTTTGTAAAAAAATAAAAAGCAATTCCTGCATCACTTGTTCTTAGCTACCACTATTACTGCTGCTGCTGATGATACTACTTATACAAACTAACTATAGTAAGCATTAAAGCACATAATTTATTGCGCCTCTAGCATCGATAGAACACAGGACTCTTATGCAGTGTTTAGTCTTGCTCGTAAATGTACGTTCAAATCTTAATAAGTACTTTACACAAACATCGTCTTCTAACAAAGCATCGGGCTGACACAAGCACTGTAAGAAAAAAGAAAAAAAGTGGTTGAGGGCATTCTGGTATTATTAAATCTTCATTCGGTTTAATATTGCGATTTAGGCATTAAGCATGTTTAGAACCGTTTCTTCTTTGTTTCCCACACCAATTATTGAGTATCTGAGGAGTTTATAAGCATTACTCTTCCTCCACTGTTTGAGTCATGAAATATATTCAATGAAGTAAAGTGTTGATGACGTATACTGGTTGCAATTTTCACTTGTAAATGCTTTCCCATGCTAAGATTTCCCTATACATATTTCTCATTCATACTTGCTGATGTTTACCCGTAGGGCAGCCTTCATTGAACATATATCTATAATCGAATATCAGTAAGGCACTTTAACAATTTATACAACTAACTGAAATGATTTTTTACACAAGGAATGATACTACTGATGCATACACAAATATCCAAGACCGCAACTAGAAAAGGACAGCCCGGTTAATTGACATGAAATTGTAGACAAGCTTCAGCGTTTGGCCTATAAGCGTGATATTTTCTCTCTCGGCATTTTCTAGCTCTACAGTAATGACATAAGAGCCGGCTGAGTTTATACCGCCTCCGCCCAAGCCTTCCCGAATAACATATCTTTCTCCTTCTCATCACCCTTGTTTTGTCCACCCACTCCTAGGTCCTGTACTAGTACCGATAACCAGCTCTCCCTTACCAGAATGTCAACATTCTGGAACTCCCTCTTAACTCAAGTTATTTTTCTTTTCTGCTGATGTTGACTTAGAATGGTTCAAGAAGAACATATATAACAGCAATTTCACCGGTCTTGCAGGATCTGCTAATGCTACAAGTTCTGCCATCCTCCCGACCCAGTTAATCATGACCAATGTACGTCATTTTTCAAATACTTTGTACCTAAGAATACATTATCCAACATGTTGTCTTGAAGACTGACGACGCCTAGAGGCACACCCAAGTGCCCTAATTTTATCTACAGATCACTACAGATCACTACAGTACACTGAAAAGATGGAAATAACATATGGGGAACAGTGACCTCTTGGCAGAAACAGCCGTAAGAAACTGCTCTTCTTTCTGAATTCTAGAAATTACTAATACTTTACACATGTATTTATATATATTATCTGTACTGTTTAAAATAAATAAATAGGCATAATATAATGTCTAACAGCTAATGAATACTACCTCTGGATTCCTTCCATTTTTCTTCTTGACATAAAAATCAAGGGTAAAACCACTTATTACCCTCGCCTAATTATTATACTCAGTAGTGTAATTGCCACGCAATAACCAACACTTGTGTATTAATTGGGCATTCTGCCAGCTGTATATTGGATAGATACTATCCCTTATCTGGTTGGATTCACAACCTCTAACTCTCTTTTAATGTGTATATATATATATATGTGTGTGTGAGTGTGTATGTGTGTGTGTATACATATATGCATGTATATATACATATATATATATATAGATAGATAGATAGATAGATAGATAGATAGATAGATAGATAGATAAATAGATAGATAGATAGATAGATACATAATGCGTATGCAAATATTTGAACATACACACACATACACATATGGATTTACATGTGCATATATATGTTTATATATACGTATATGTGTGTGTGCATGTGTGATATACATACATATAATGCGACTATGCATGTATATGTGTGTGTGTGTGTGTGTGTGTGTGTGTGTGTGTGTGTGTGTGTGTGTGTGT
>NC_068984.1:73445886-73450420 GCF_001194135.2 Octopus bimaculoides
TGGATACACTTCTTCACAAGAAAACGTGTTTTATTTATTTATTCGCCCTTTTAAAGGCTAGCCAGGCTCATGGGCCCGGTTTCCCTGTTCCTATGGCGTATTTTCCCCCCACCCCAGCTAGACGGGGCCCCATTCCATCGCAGCGTTACTCAAGAAACAGGAAGAAAGAATGAGAGAAAGTTGGGGGGAAAGAGTACAACAAGAGTCGCCTCGTGGAGCTTTAGGTGTTTTCGCTCAATAAACACACACAACGCCCGGTCTGGGAATTGAAACCGCGATCCTGCGACCGCGAGTCCGCTGCCCTAACCACTGGGCCATTGCGCCTTCATACAAGAAGACGTAACACTGCAAACCTTTGTGTGTCATAATTGATATCGGAGGTATATCTTGAGGGATATGTCTTCTAAACGAATTTTCTGGAGTAAGAAATACTAATAATGGGAGGGGTGAAGTCGATTACAACGACTCTAGTACCCAACTAGCTCTTATTTCATTGACCCCGAAAGGCCAAATGAACCTTGGTGAAATTTGAACACAGAACTCGGAACAAGCTGAAATACTGCTGAGCGCCATTTTGGTGTGCTAACGCTTCTGCTAGATCACCGCCTTGCAAGAACAACAACAATAATATTCCTTTCTACTATAGGCACCGGGCCTGAAATTTGGGTGAGGGGGATAGTCAATTGCATCGATCCCAGTATTCAACTGGTACTTAATTTATCGACCCCGAAAATATAAAAGGCGGAATTAGAACGCAGATCGGAGCGACGGGCGAAATACCGCTAAGCATTTCGTCCAGCTTGCTAACGATTCTACCAGCTCGCCGCTTTAACAATAACAATAATAATTGTTTCTCGCTTTAGCAGAATCACGGTATCTATCCACCCTTCCCTCCTGTCGGCGTCTTTTTTCAGCAGTATTACTACTCCTTAGCTCAAAGCACTGAGAATTTTCCTGTTCTGTTGCCAGTTGCAAGAGGTTACTAAATAAGTATAGCGTTTATTCGTGAAACAGCTACGCATACAGTCCTGGACAGACGATTTTTATTTGTGCCACCACTCATTGCGTCCGTGTTTGAGCTGTTACCATCAGCTTTTCGCACTGCCATAATCTTCTGCTGATTTTATGGTAGGCCGTCAAAGTAGACACTGGAGTTCGCTTCCGTCTCCAATTGATCACTGTCCAGAATGAAGTGACGTTAGAAAGCTGCACTCATGTACTTGGTGCACACCCTCATCTCTTTCTATCTAAGACCGGTTTGTTGCTTAGTTGTCACATCACACCTATGCAAATCAAGCTCATTTTTCAACGTTTCCTCGTGTTTTAGCGCTCTAACCCTAATTCTAACAATGCAGCTCTCATGCTTTGCGTTAAAGAAATTTTCATGAGTTATTCTGACTGCTGATACGTCGGTCACGATGCTCTTTCTATTTGCCCCTTCTTAGATTGCTAACTAGTTTCCACTTCCCCACCCTCTACCTATTTCTTTCTATTGTAGCTCTTTACTAAACGCTACCACTTCCGATCTAATTACCCTCTTCAAGGCATCTTGCAGACAATCGTTGATGATTTCTCCTATCCAACTGCTGTTTAAGTAATTTGCTAATATGGTCCCTGTAGTCATTGTGTACCAGTAAAAACAAGTTCACTTTCCAGTAACTAAATTCCTGGAATTTAGTTACTGGAGCCGTCTCTAAGTAGACTGTGCAAATTACAAATTTGTGGTCTTTATGGCCAACTAGTTTGAACTGTGGACATTTTATAGTGTCTATATCCACTGGCTTAACAAAATATTCGTCTAGATGCGACCTGAATGACCTGCATATCTGAGAAACCCAGTCAACGTTTGTTAGAAAGTTTGAAGAATCAGAGCCAGATTTTAAGGATATTGCACTCCATTCTCTTATGCACTAGTTTCACACAATCCCATGGCGCATTTTAAAGGCAATTCTGATTCACTATGAGTACTAAATATAGAGACATTCCCAGGAAAGCTCTTAGACATTTAAAGAAATCAAGCTGTTCTCCGGTTGTAGGATCACAGATGATTTCTAGTCCAATGGCAGTATCTGAGTAACAAGTCTGCCAGTTGATGTGCCAAGAGTTTTGTGTATTAGTGGAGATAAAAATGAAGAGGTGGTCCCCTATGTTTTGTGGAAATGGTTTCAATTTTCTTCTGGTTAGCATGGACTTAGATATTTATACATAGAATACTTCTTTCGACTACATCAAACAAAACGTGCGCTATTAATCACCTGATGCATATTTTTCGCAGCTCATCCACCACCTTCACCTTCGTCACACACTTCCCCATACACAGTGTTTTGTGGACGAAATCCCCGTTCTTAAACGAAATGGTGAATGGCACCACGTTTCGGTTTGCACGGGAAATCTGACATGAAGTATACGAAATTGTTTTCACGGATGATGTACATCATTTGTTCCCATACTGTTTCACTACGCTTATGCATCCGAAGGTTTTACACCACTTTTATTTATCTTTTTATCTTTTGTTTTACTTTTTACTTCTTTCAGTCATTAGATTGTGGCCATGATGGGGCACAGCCTTGAAGGGTTTTAGTCGAATAAACCGACACAAGGACTTATCTTTCAAGCCTAGTACTTATTCTATCGGTCTCTTTTGCCAAACCACCAGATTACGGGGACGTAAACACACACACACACTGGTTGTCGAGTGGAAGTGCGGGGGAAAATACAGACACACATACACACTCACAGAGATTTATTATTGTAACCCGCCCCGCCGTCTCCCGATTCCCGTTTCCCTTCACCTACCACCCCACCACCATACCTCTCCAACGCACCATTCTCTGAGCCTTCCGGCGACTCCAGTCCGACCCTTCCACTTCGCAAATCTTCCCTAACCGACCCCTCCCCTCCTTCAAAAGATCCCACAACCTACGAGACCTCTTGGTCCACAGCTTCTTCCCTAACCCAACCTCTCAACCCGTCTCGTTCCCCTGCTCCCGCCCACGCTGCCACACTTGCCCCTACCTCTCCGACACCGCCCACCTCACCGGAACCCATCATCGACTCTATCACATCACTGACTCCTTCACCTGTATTTCTACCAATGTCTTCTATTAGGTAACGATTAATAATAAACACTTTTTACCCTTTTCCCAGCGTTCGTCCTTCGAGTTCAAAACGTACTTCACTTCATCTGCTGAAGTTGATTTTCGCAGTACTCTGCATCTATGGTGAAGAATCGTTGAAAACCTTTCATGTAGACATTGAAGTTCAACGTTACAGGACTGTCGCTCCTCGTGAACAGTTCAGCAAAGAGCTACTAGAAAACTGCGCACATTTATCTAGAATTCAATGATACGTCTATCTAGATTATAGGGTTACTAGCACTCGCGTATGTCCGATATATTTTTATAGCACTCGGCGTTTCCGATACATATTCCAGAAACATTTCAATGTACTCTATCCGTACTGGTTTTAGACTAGACATGGGAAGCAAAGACAGCTTCATGAATTTTCTTGATCTTCGTCTCAGTGCAATGTTGATTACTAATTAGAAGGATACGAATCATAAACCCTTATTTAAGTCACACTATTTTCTGTTTCCATTCTTCCCTTTCTCGTAAATGAATAGGAAACTATAACACTCGTTAGAAACTAGTATTTACAATCTGTGACTGATGTATATTGATTTTCAATATAGGCACAAGGAATCAAATTTCAGGGGTGATTATAATCGATTAAATCAACGTCAGTTTTAATTGGTAATTTATATTATCGATACCTGAAGGATAAAAGAAAAAGAAATTGTGATTTCCGAGTGATTAGAAACCAGAATGCAATGAGTTGTAACTTAATACCGTAAGGTTTCCTATCCGACGCCTAAACGATTCCTCAACTCATCTGAGAATATTAAAATAAGAAAAGCAAAAACAGAGAAAGAAGTGGAGGATTGGGAAAAAGAGAGTGAGAATGAGGGAGATATAGCGAGAGTGAGAGAGTGAGGTGAAGGGGTGGTAAAGAGATAGCGAGAGTGTGAGAGAGAGGAGGCGAATGAGAAAAGAGCAGCAACCTCTTTTCAATTAGTAGTAAAATTATGCTACCGAGTTCGATTCCTATCTATCTTGGTTTAGATATTCGATATTTCTCTATACTAGAAAACTGATAACAAACTACATAAAAATCTATGAAACAAGTAAAGTAAACTAAAACTATACACTGTAATACGCTGGTTGTATTCAGAGGAAATTGTGGGTTGTCAGTGGCGCCTAGTTGCACATAAAGTAAGTAGACATCAATAGAAAACAATTGACATCTAAAGATTGTGTCTATCTAATCTAGAAACGTTATTATTTGCATTGTTTAGTTTACCAGAAACGGTGTCGATTTTGTGAGAGAACAAGTTTTCCAAAGGTCTATTGGATTGTTTCACAAATACAATTTATGTATAGAAAGAGAATATCTATCAACCTCCACCACACACATACACAAACATACACAAACACACACGCAATCATATATATATATATATATATATATATATATA
>NC_068984.1:73450677-73452005 GCF_001194135.2 Octopus bimaculoides
ATATATATACAGTATAGGTGTTTTAGATGAAAATAACGAAGTACTGAAAATAAATCTGTGGAATGAGTTAAATATTTACTTTAAAAATATTTAAGTCATATATATATATATAATCATTAATAGATATGTGCATTTTCATACACACACACACACACACACACATATATATATATATATGTATGTATGTATATATATGTGTATATGTATACATACATACATACATACATACATACACTGCACACATACATAAAGTCTATTTACACTCAAAAATTCTCCTGATTTCTAAATCAAATATTTTACATCTATATAGAGAATTTCACTTACCATTGGGAATTTGCACCGCAACACTATTTAGTTTGAAGGAGCAGGTGTTAGCTAGGTTTTCATGAATTATCTTTTGCATTGTATGTTTATTTAATACTATGGCTGGTCAACCTAGTGTCAGAATAGGAAATAAAATAAAGCCAGAATAAAACATTTAAGGAAATACGTCGATAATTGTGTTTTAGATGTTGGTACGAAAGGTGTGGATGCGACTGAAACATTAAATCGACAAACTAAATAGTTCTTTATGCCTGCCTTAATACATAGAAAAGAAGTGGATCTTGTGGTGGACTACAGTATTATATCACGTACGCTGTCGTGCGTTCAAATGCAGTCTCAGGGTCTTTTTGTAAAATAACTTTTCATTCTCATCGAATTAAGTATCTATAAGTTGTGTGTATTTTATCATACCGAGAATACAACTACGAGAGACAAGTCACTTCCAAGATGGAGTTATCTACATATCACTTGCTTAACGCTAATCATGAGAAGCATATTTAGTTACAGCCAATCTGGGGTTTTTTTTAACCATTTTAATGTAGTTATTTTTCATTTGGAAAATCCAAGTGGAATTGAATAGGTTGATAAGGAAGTTGTTTGTTCCTAGTTCTTCAGGCTTGCTTCTTATCTAAACTCAGGCCACATACATTCATCGAATCAATACTACGCATGGTTATGTTGAGTGGGGAATGAAAATAAAAAGAATAGATGTCATTTTTCTGAAAAGCCCCTCCTATAAAATGTTCTTGTCCACTCCATTTTCTGTCACAGTAGCGAACACGTAGTCTCACTTGTTTCTATTTACAACATCAAGAAGAACTGGGTTTTGTTTTCTTTGCGTTTGGCTGTTGGTTTTCGGTGATATAGCTTTTGTCGCTGTTATTGTAACTGCTGCTGTAGATTTCATTGATTATTGTTGCTTTTTATGTTTGTTTTTCATTTTGTCTTTTGTGTGTGTGTGTGTGTGTATGTGTGTGTGTGTGTGTGTGTGTGTGTGTGTGTGT
>NC_068984.1:73453496-73457713 GCF_001194135.2 Octopus bimaculoides
TATATATATTTCTTTATTTTCATTTGTATTTATATACTTATTTATTTCAAAATTGGTTGCCATCCCCTACAAATGACTCTTGACGGAGACAGAATGCCGAAATTCTGTATAATGTGTCTATCTATTGTAAATATGCTAGTTAGTAATGATGCCAATAGAATTAATGATGATAAGCAAAATAGAAACGAAAGCAAGACAAAACAAAATGACAGACAATTCGTACGTGATTTAGATAATTTTATTTTGTTGTATTAGGAAGAAATATATAATTATTTCGATGAATATAAATATACGTTGCACAATACGGTAATAGATATATATGGTGCTATATGGTAACAAATATAGGTGGTATTACACAGAAATAAATATCTGTGGTACTCTGTCACAATAAATATATGTGGTACTAGACAATAAATATATCTGATACTGTATCATAATAAATATGTTGCACAAAGGCAGCAGATATATAATACAATACAGCAACACATATACGTGGTCACTGTGCAATGATAAGTACACATGGTACTACACAATACTAAATATGCGTGTCTACAGCAATGAAAATACTTTCTGTTGTGTGATTAAGTAATTCGCTTCGCAACCACGTGGCTTCCGGCTCAGTCCTACTGCATAGCATCTTAGGTGTCTTCTACAATAGTCCTGGGCCGATTAGTGCGGTATGAGTAAGTATGGCTGACAGAAACTGTATAGAAGCCCGTCGTATGTATATATGTATGTGAGTATGTATGTATGTATGTATGTATGTATGCATGTGCGTGTCTTTGTGTGTGTCCCCACCAGCACCACTTGACAACTGAAACCAATAAAATTAGTACCAAACTTTAAAACAATAAGTTCTGAGGTCGATTTGGGCGACTAAACACTTCAAGGCAGTGCCCAGCATAGTCACGACCTAATGGCTGAAACAAATAAAAAAAAAAAAGATACAAAATAGTACCATACGGAAACTATGCATATGGTACTATACTATAATTAATACATGTAGTACACTTCGGCAACAAATGCATATTGTATTATACGGCAACAAATAAATATGGTGGTCTGTGGAACCAAATAGGGATGTGTAAGGTAGGTGAAGGACAGTTTTAATGCCTATCTCTATCAATTAGTTTTTACTAGGAAGGAATTGTAGACTGATGCACGTTCTTTGACGCCTTGCTTTGCCTGGCGTAAAACAAAAGTCTCGGCTCATACAAGTTAATCTGTAAGCAGTCTGGAGCATTTCATAAGATTCTGCAGCATTTTTGCACAGGTCATCACAAAACTAAAGTCTACATAGCGAGCTTCCAAATTGTCTTCACCTTCGGACTGTATTCTGCCAACTATTCAACCGTTACAGCCGTCTCCTTCAATTTGGAAGAACACAAGTTGGCAGGTCAACTTATTAGATGTACAAAATTGTTATATTAAAATTACAATAGACTAGGACTACCTCTCCTAAAAAAACAAAGTCTCAAAAGTTATAGAATGCACCTCGTAATTTGGTCTCCTCGGTGACAAAACCCCTATTCTAAGAATGTCCGAGTGTGTCCATCGTCAAGGAAACCAAATTAGATGATCTACCAACGACATGACTGGAGAGCTATGTAATTTTTAATATGCAAGTCTCTGAAAATTTTCTCAGACAAACTATGACGGTTAGTGTAGTCCTATATTTATATATACATTATAAGTATAAAACACAACGTTATTTTAATCTAAGGTCGTTTCGAGTGCGTATATATATATATATATATATATATATATATATATATATATATATATTCATATATACACACGCGCTTACATGTACATACGCACATGCACAGATACACACATTCACACACATACATGTATGCCAATTTAAAGTAGATCTTTGCTGAAAATTTAAGCGTTGTCTAAAGAAACATTAGGTTGGTACTTAGAATATAAACTGCCTAAAGTAAAAAATTTAAACGTCATAGTAATGCAGAATTATGTAAAATAATGGCTGTCAGTGTAAATATATATATGAATGGCGCGCGCTTGCTGACAGAAGCAGTACGAATCATCCATTAACAGTACATGTCCTCAGTTTACTTCTGCTTAAGGTGTGATAGTGATGATGATATTTCTAACCAAGACTATTGTAGAGTGGGTGTGATATCTCGTACATTTATTACGGGTCTTCTCTCGATCAAAGAGAAAACCCCCATCTTAGACGTCCTGGCCTCGCATTTTCTCAGAGAAAAAGCAAGAAAATGCAAAGTCACAACGCATAAGAGAGGCGACACGGTGAGGTAGATGGCAAGAGAGTTAGTAAAATTAGACTCAAAAGCCTTTCAGTTTCTAGGATACTCGACGAAGTGGTTTGTCCCTCTTTCTCAAAGGCTGTCATTACTTTCGAGACAGTACTTCTTGATACACCAAACATTTTGGCTGTTTTCGTTAAGCTAGCGCCTGACATACGAGTACCAGCAATTTGACCTCTTTGAAAGTCCGATAGGTTTGTCATTTTAATGAATTTTAATTACCTTTTTCTGATGATATCTGAAAAGAAACAGCAATTTTAGCAAAATATATTAAGCAACACTAATAATAAATCAAAACAACATAAAAATAAACATGTTTTGGTGGTTTTATAGATATTTCAAAATTATGATACTATGATGCTAGGTGTTTCCATTATTTTGTCCAACCCTTGTTTAATAGTGATGGATCGTCAGAATCTTAATAGAGTCGACTAAAAGGTTTTGCAGTATTTGTTCTGTTTATGTTCTGAACACGCCTGCAATGACACTGGTATCTAGGTGTATCGGCGCTTGCTTTTCCTTACACTGCACAGAGAAGAGAGACATGCTGCATGTGCAACAGGTCTTATAGTACCCGGAGACAAAATTATACGAGATACGGAACAAACAATCAGTAAGTTCACATTCAGAATGCTGGATCTCATGCTCTTTTCAGGACATCTATTAGACATGGTAAGAAGACCTATCAGTACTGCTTTGTTGTTCTATCGGTTAGTTGAAAACGACGAAGTAACGATGATTTCAGTCTGATGGGGAAAATGGCAAAATGTAGCAGCAAGTTTTATAGCGAACATCATTTTCGACCGTTTCTTGTAGTTGGCAGGAGGTGGCAATCGTCTTGTGTCAGTCCTGGTAATGGATCTATTTCCTCTCACAGAGAAGGTAATAAAACTTAAAATTTCGCAATCCGCACTCCTCTGTAATATTTCCTTGCGCGGGTGTCATTTCCTCTAATGTAGGTTATAGACGCGGGATCTCAGTGGTTTTCATTGCTGCGTCTTTGACGATGAAATATCACCCCTTACGTATTTCATTGCGCTGGATAGCATACAATGTATATAAGCTTCGGTAGTAGTAGTCCCGATTTACTATTCCCTGCACAATCGCTTTCTTCGTTACTGCCGCTCTGTTAATGAAAAAATACAATCCACAATTGAACCGAGAGATTATTTGGGATGCGCAATCATCAAAGATTCTGCAGTCGGAAGAGAAGATGCATATAATTAAATTCGATATACTACTATCAGAAAAAAAGTAAATCTTGTATTTGGCTGTATGCTTATGTTTTAACGTATGTATATGAAATAATTACTGCCTAGGGATTGTAGATCCAAACTACTGCATTTTTCCGACATAGAAAAATTCCATTTGCTGTTAAATAAACCAAGAATCTTAGCAAAGGAAATCACTTCAAAACCAGTCTCTAACAACACTCGGTGAAGATCACAGAGGAAATTCATTCTGTCGTGTGTTTAGAATGGAAATACTAAAGAACTGCTCTTTCCAATTTCTTAGGAAATCTACGCTCTCTATGAACTGTAGATGGATTCAAATCCATTTCTGATTTAATTCACACTGGCAATCCATTAATACTCTCTCAGAACACATGACTGTAGTAGTAGTAGTAGTAATAGTAGTAGTAGTAGTAGTAGTAGTAGTAGTAGTAGTAGTAGTAGTAGTAGTAGCAGTAGTAGTAGCAGTAGTAGCAACAGCAGCAGTAGCAGCAGGGGTAGTAGTAGTAGTAGTAGTAGTAGTAGTAGTAGTAGTAGTAGTAGTAACGGTGGTGGTGATAGTAGCAGCAACGGCAGCATCTATTGCTGCGGAAGCAGTAGTGAAAGTATAAGTTATATTAAAGTGATATGTAGGTAGATAGATAGCTTGATAGGTAGATAGATAGATAGATAGATATCTTTTTATTATAGCCAC
>NC_068984.1:73464189-73470828 GCF_001194135.2 Octopus bimaculoides
TATATATATATATATATATTACATATACGGGCCTACATACATACATACATACATACATACATACATACATACATACAAACATACATACATACATACATACAAACATACATACATACATACATACTGCATTTATATATGCATCAAACTAAACATACAGAGACAACGACAACAATGAATCCTTATTGCTTTAGCTTTTTCGTTATCAGCCAGGCATCTGCACATAATGTAATCGAGAAACATCAAGGGAGAGTTGCACAAATAACGCAGAAAAGCTAATTTGAAAACTGACAACAGCAGCAAAACCAACCGAAAATTACAAAATAAGAATATTTGGTTAGCTTGAATAAAAATAAATAAATAAATAACGGGATGAATATAAAAATAGAACCAATGTAAAACAAAAAGTATAAAAACAAGTTTGAAGAGTACTCTACTGCACAGGAAAATGCCAACAATGATCGGTTGTATAATTTCCAACAACAGCTCCTGAATATTCTCAACCCGTTTATTTATATAGACACACAAACACGTGCACACAAAGACACACATACGCACACACACACAAGCGCACACGCACACGCACGCATCCACACACTCTCACACACGTATATATGTTATGTGTATTTATATATATACACGCGCGCTTTGAAATATATATTGATATATTAAAATCTATATCGTGATATTTTATCATTATCAGATATAAGATTAATTTCTTTATACAAGCCTTAAGGATAGACTGTACAAATAAGAGAATAATCAATACACTAGACCGGGATATACTACAGGTACTCAGTTTAACGACCTATGGTTTACTAAAAATATATTGGGTTTTGTAGGATCTAAAGCAGTAGTTGCCAAACTTTTCGAGCTACCATCCCTTGACACCCAGGCCACATTCCTCGCGCACCATCCCGACTAACTACCACAAACATAGACCTCTTTCTGAAGCAAATTCAAAGCAAGTGTATTTCACAAATAAAACTTAACCTAATGAACCCATTATTTTGCTGTTTTTACATGAATTGCTACCACATTATCGCCCCACTTTTCTTCAACGCCCCTTTAGAACTTTCCACCGCCCCCAGGGGGTAATACCGCCACTTTGGGAACCATGCGAAGACTGAAAGTTGACGGAGTATATTCTCTGGCAATGTTAAGTGCTTTTAGATCGCTGTCTATTTTTTATTGCAATCTCACTAATCTACAAGTGTTCTTTGCGATAATGACTGTTGTTTTTAAACCAGCAATAGTATCAGTAATTTCAGAAATGGATAAAACAAGGCAAGTATATTTCCTTGGTTTTTCAAGCTACTGTTACTATCTATCGGCCGCATCTTCAGACAGAAGCGTCTCCGTTTTTCAGTTTTACCGTACATTAATAAAACTTGTCTCTATAATGCATGCGAGTGAATTAGAAAGACGCTAAAGAATGAAGACAGGAAATTTTATGAACCAATAACGGAGCCTCTAGCACGCTAGCGAGTACATTTCTAGCGAGTTTACTAGATGAAAACTAGGGAGCTTCACGCAGTCGCCAGACCTTCGGGAAAAGCCGTCAGATTTCCCTCATTTCACACCTTATTCTTAAAGATAGAATGCATTAGATAATGTTATCATAGAAACACGGGAAACGCATTGTTGGAATGATTTGTGGTCATATGGTTATTCAGTCACGACTGACTTAGAACTAAACGTATGAGAAATTAACAAACGCTAACTTGCAACTTGATAGAAAAATTTTTTTTTTAAATAAACAGACCATAACCAACACTCGCAAGTGAATATGCTCTGGTAGTGGGTTCTATGCTTTCACATAGACACTCTCTTGGTGTTACTGAGGTTGTGAGAGCTGGTGAGAGAAATGGCTACAATAGCAGTTGACTGGTTCACATTTTCAACTGAGTGAATTAAAGTCACAGGAAATGAATCGCCTTGCTCAAAGACACAGTGTACCCCTCGGTTCACGTCTTTATAATCCAGAAACCATTACCCTAATCACTAAGCCGCACACCTTCACCAACATGCAAGAATTTAAGGGAAAAAACTTTTAAATCGAAATGCTTCATCTTCAAAACGTAATTTTTACCTTCGAATATAAAGCGCTTGAATAAAAGACAAGAGAGGCATGACTGGAATGTTTCTGAACGAATATAAACTCGATTAGGGCTGATCAGAAGCTACTAACAAACGCATCTGCAGAAAATCGTTAATTCCGCATCAAGTTTCAGATCCAATTTTATGGCGAAGAGAAATACCACGAAGAGCACTGTGCATACTAAATATAAATACAGTAAGATCTCGCAGATGTAATGTAGTGATTTGATAAACTTCTATCAATGGATGGAAATTAGTAGATAAAACTTTCTAGGTGCATCTAAATCTTTTAAACAAACAAAAAAGCAAGGATGATAACTCTAATAAGATCAGATGAGAGAAATTTTAGATAATGTAGACAACTGAAATGGATGTATGTTTGTGTGTAGGAGGCACCGTAATAAATATATTATTATTATTAGTTATTTTATCTTCACTGGACGAATGGTAGCAGACAATATCGAGCCTGGAAGAATTTAATAGTTTAAGTTACTATTCGAAAGACATTTCAGTCGTTGATCAGCTGCAACTTTCCATTAGCAAAAGGTCCTTCCACCCTCTTGGATGCAGGGTTGTAACACTAAATATTGGGAAGATTAATGTGCGTTTGGGAGAATGGGACCAAACTAGGTAAGAATTACAATATTCCAGTTTAAAACAAAACTAAGTAAACGTTTTCTAATTTTCAGTGAATTACTTGGTAGACTTTATGATATATTATTGGACCAGTTGCTCCTCATTGGTTGCCTGCAAAGCACTGATTTATATTTTTGTGAGGGATTTTTGGGTGGAGTTGCAGGATTTAGGCCTAATGCGCTGTTAGTTTAACATTAGCATCGTCTTCCTTGGAAACGTAAACAGAATTCAGGTTTGTTCCTGGTTTAACACTACCAAGTGGCACCTAGGGTTTTTAGCAGAATCCATTCTGTTGTAAGCATTCAGCCGGGAGTTTCCGGTGAACAGATATTTACTTTCCATCCTACCAATCTCGGAGGTCCTGAAACGTGTCATGAGCTCTGCTTTTTCTTTTGATGGAAAGATAAAGAAAACAAAAACTGCAGGTTCTTTCTTCACTCATGTTGTTCTTACAGACATTTACGTGCTGATGTTCAAACTGAGCGTCGTCAGCCTCAAACACAATGGATACAGATGCACAGTGTTTAGTATCAAGGTGATAAATGTATGAAGAAATGTTTTGACACATTGTACATAATAATACTATTGTAGCTTTGAACTAAAGTGAGTGTAACAGCGTGTGTTAGATTCACTTCTATTGTGACTTTATGACTTTTCAACAATGTCATTGTTTCAGTTTTAACACACACGATTTCAGATCGTCACTTGCCAAACAAGCATAACTACGAATATATGTGAGGATGTATATAAGTGTGAAGGTGTATGTGAAAGAGACAGTGACTGAGAGAGAGAGAGAGAGAGAGAGAGAGAGAGAGACACACACACACACACGCAGAGTGAGACACAGAGAGAGTGAGACACAGAGAGAGTGAGACACAGAGAGAGAGAGAGAGAGAGAGAGTGAGACACAAAGAGAGAGAGAGTGAGACACAAAGAGAGAGAGAGTGAGACACACAGAGAGACAGAGAAGGAGTGTGTGGTTGTGTATGTGTTTAAGAATATGCATAGCAGAAATATTATATAAATAGAAATACTATATATGCATAATATATATATATATATATATATATATATATATATATATATAAACACGCACGCACACACACGTACACACGTATACTCACGGATACGCACACACACACTAAAACTAACTTACATAATACATGAATACATATGCTCACGCATGTATATGTAAACACTTATATACCTATATATATCAACACATCCAATATATGCATACATACATACATACATACATACAGACAGACAGACAGACAGACAGACAGACATATATACATACATACATTCTTCCATTTCTGTATAGTACATAGATGCATAGTCATAGATATCAGCGAATATTGAGACACAGAGAGGTAGGAAGAGATTTAGAATTTCCTATATGTGTGCGTTTATATGAATGTATATACATTAATGTACATATGCATATAATAAAAATGCGTTGTGAGTGTGCATAGACGTATACAAATACTTGGCAATACAATTCTGCGTAGTAATAAATTTATAGATATTCATGGAGTCATACTGAAGCTATAGCTTAATTATGTAACATATTTTGATACATGCGTAACTCAGCATGAGTGAGTGTCTGTATATGTGTATGTACTTTCCGTGTAGGCCTACGAGTGTGGGTGTATATATACATATATATTTATACGTATATGTATATACGTATATATGTATATATGTGTTTGTGACGACAGACGGTGTAAATGTGTACATGTATATGTGTGTATATATGTTAGGGTATTGTAGTATATGGCTCAGAGAATTCGTTCAACTGTGTTCTTATTTGTGTACGTATGCCATATTCAGCGATATTCTTTTGACTGAATGTCTCCACAAAATGAAAGAACAATAGTTTATAATTTTTGCTGAGAGCACGTACTTTATACGGCTTGTTATATCATTCACGTGAAGCTTCCAGTCATTCTCATTGAATGCATAACATTTATTTATTTATTCATTTATTTATTTACTTATTAATCTATTCACTCATTTGTTTATTCATTTACTTATTCATTGTGCCTATCATCTCTTCTTCGCATTTTTATTGCATTTTATATCGAAATGTAAAGGTTATTTCTAATGAAGTTCATAAAAAAATTATCAACCCTAAGCACTATTTCCTAAGCACAGAAATACACACACGTGCACACACCCACACACACACACACAGACACAAACACACACACATATATGCACCAACGTACATGCTATCACGCACAGATTTACACATGCGCCTGCGGGAACTGAGATACACGTCAAGAAATGCGTGGGTGAATTGTTTTCATTATCCAAATCGATTGATATTTACAAACAGGCTACTCAGGAAAACAAGGTTAAGTCTATGCTTCACTGATGGGCCTAAAATAAAAACGAAACATGTCATGTCAGTGCCGTCGCCATTACTTAGCGCAAAAGATTTATACAAACACATACGTGTATGTGTATGGGATCTATTTCAAAACGGGGGCACCAGTTTTCATTTATGTTTTATGTAGTGTTTTTGGTACCGAAAGACTTTCAAACTTCGTATACTTATCTATTTTGTGTTATAGAACAGAAAAAAATGTTTGTATTCGAATTTATTTCATGTAAAAAATTGTCTTATTTCGATAATTTCTACTAATCACTGACGTCTATTCAGTTGAAAACAGTTAGCGCTGTAACGGTGTATATCGTATTAATCCCCTAACCCTAACCCTAACCCTAACCCTAACCCTAAAACTAACCCTAACTCTAGAATCCGAACTCTAAAATTGTTACACACATAGATACGCACAGCGTAATTTATTATATAAACAATATATGCGTATAAATTACGATTAAACCGGATGAAATATGTCACAGGGAATAACATTTTTATGACCGGCCAGCAGTAACTCTATTCAGCTGAATAGACGTCAG
This sequence comes from Octopus bimaculoides, assembly GCF_001194135.2. Taxonomy (NCBI): domain Eukaryota; kingdom Metazoa; phylum Mollusca; class Cephalopoda; order Octopoda; family Octopodidae; genus Octopus; species Octopus bimaculoides. The sequence continues at coordinate 73,469,851 of NC_068984.1, forward strand.
TGATTGGTTGAAATTACAGAAATATGACAACTTTAACATGGAATAACTTGCGATGTACGTTTTTTTGTTAAGAAGACTAAGAGTAAAAGATGTTTTATATGACACATTCTACCAGTGTCCCAAGTTTCAAAGTGTTTCGTTAAGAAAATACTGGTGCCCCCGTTTTGAACTAGATCCTGTGTATGTATGTTATGTAGATATATATGTATATATATGTATACACACACACACACACACACACACACACACACACACAAACACACATATATAGTGTCGACGTAGGTATTGCTTCTTTTCTGAGATCCCGTTCAAATTTGATCAAAATTCTTTCTAAATTTTTATCTAGCTATTCCAAATAAAAGAGGGCAAATGTCACGCACTGTTGTAGAGGTCACTTGCCTCGCAGATCTGAATATGTTCTCTAAAGTTGTTCAAATACAGGACAAACATATTGATAGTGGCAATGGTGTGCATAACAACATTATTACATAATAGTCTCGAGACGCCTAATGTTTGCCGAGAAAGAACAAGATAAACAGACCCGCGTCTTCCAAAATCCAATTGATTAATCGAGAAGTAGTGCGCTGGTTGTCAACCAGTAGTCAGCTTTCCCTGCTGATCGTCAACCAGTGGTCAGCTGGTCAACCGGCTGGTCAACATGTCTTTGTTTACATCAATTCGACAATTTCCGTAAAGAAAGAGGGAAAGGGCGTTAGTCAGCGCCAGCAGGTAGCAGACAGCAGGGACTCGCTTTCTCTCTCTCTCTCTCTCTCGCTTTCTCTCTCTCTGTCTCTCTCTCTCTCTCTCTCTCTCTCTTTCTCTCTGTCTCTCTCTGTCTCTCTCTGTCTCTCTCTGTCTCTCTCTTAAAAACGCATGTCACTTATCTCTCTCTCTCTCTCTCTCTCTCTTAAAAGAAAATATCACTTATCACTCGCTTTCTCTCTCTCTCTCTCTCTCTCTCTCTCTCTCTCTCTCTCT
>NC_068984.1:73471496-73473249 GCF_001194135.2 Octopus bimaculoides
TCTCTCTCTCTCTCTCTCTCTCTCTCTCTCTCTCTCTCTCTCTCTCTCTCTCTCTCTTAAAAACACATGTCACTTATCACTCGCCCTTTCCTTCTTTCTTTACGAAAATTGCCGAATTAACGTAAACAAAGACATGTTGACCAGCTGACTACTGGTTGACAATCAGCGCACTACTATCGAATGATCGCCGAGATTCGTAAAATATTCTAAAAATTCTCCATTTGAATTTCGTAGAATGAAAATATATAAATCACATATTTGCACATACTACACACACTCATATATATATATTATACCCATTTAATGAGTGCAAGTATATTGACACATACACCCGCATAACTCGCATTTACATTCTAATAAATCCTTCCAACTGTCTTGACTCAAACAATGAAACCTTCTCACTTCGGTGGTGATCAACTTGAATTCTATGTCAAAGAACATCAAAGTATCACAAAGATATACATATATCGACAGAGACTTATATATGTGTCTATATAAATGTATACGCAGAAACACACACACACACATACACACATACACACACATACACACATGTATGTAGAGCCATCCTTTGACGTAGACTACTACTACCTACTACAAAGAACTCACATGAGTAAAAAAGAGAGACAGAGACAGACAGACAGAAGAAAAGAAAATGTTCCTTGTATTTGAAAACTATGGAAATATTTTTTCATTTAATTTTTCCACAATTTAATTGTTTTTCATGCTTCACTCTAAGTTGAAAAAGTTGCAAAGACTGAAATCGGTACTAAAATATTCTTCATGATAAAATTATTTTAGCATTTTCTACCTTGTCTTATGTTTCTTATATCTATATCTATATATATATATATATATATATATATATATAAATATGCATATAGATGCACGCACATATGTATGTATGTGCGTATGTGGTACAGAATCTTCACACATTTACCAATGAGCAGTGGGAATAAAAACATGAATATGTCGGTTTATATACATATGCGTACACAAATACATACACGTATACACACACAGGTAAATATATATTTTTATATACACATATGCTTATATATGTATATATACATATATATATAAATATACATATATATATATGCATACATATATATACATACATATATATACATATATATATATATATATATACATATACATATATATATATATATGTATATATATATATATGTGTGTGTGTGTATATATCTATATATATATATATATATATATAAACCGACATTTTTATATAATGAAAGTACGTAGCGGAGAAAGAAAAGATCGAGGAAAAGTATGTTTGAAAAGCATAAGAACCAATCAACGTATAGCTTTATCAACTCTGTCATTCAGCTATCGTTCTTAGCATGACATCAATGCAATTCTCTTTTACGCTATAGAATACAATACCATGAAATACAATACAAAACTACATGCTATATTATACATCGTGCAACACAATACAACCAAGCAAATGATTTTAGTTTTGAACTGCTAAGGAAATTATGTGCAAATAGATTAAGGACATTTTTCAATAGTATTAACCCTGATGCAACCGAGAGTATTCAATTGAGAAAGATGTCATCGATCAAGAGACAATAGATATTTCGGCCTCGAGGCGTAAGCTTCCTTCTTCTTTTACCTCGGTAGTTAGGTTTCTTTTAGTTCCTTCGAATTAGTTAATAATCTATCCTTTAATCCATAACACTGATGCATGTACGTGCAACCCATTCCAATATGTGTGAAATGTATCAAA
>NC_068984.1:73473574-73476558 GCF_001194135.2 Octopus bimaculoides
ATATATATATATAACCATAACACTGATGCATTTACGTGCAACTCATTCCAATATGTGTGAAATGTATCAAACAAATATATATACACATACATATATATGTATATATGCCTTACGTATGTGTGTGTAAATGTTTATGCTCTTATATATGTGTGCGTCTGTGTGTGTATGTACCCACACATATACGTACGTGTAATATATACTTACATAATTACATAATAGATACATAAATGCATTTATATATACGCACACATGCACACACACACGTGCGCATGCACATACACGTGCATGCACATACCCACACGTACGTATGTATATACGTATGTAGAGTTTGCGACATTTGCATTTTTACGCAATATATATTTATGTGTGTGTGTGAGTGGCGTTGAGTGTGTGAGAGTTGAGTGTGTGTGAGGGAGAGACTGGGTACGTTTGTGTGAGAGTCTGTGCATTTATGTATGTATGTATGTATGTGTGGGTAGGTGTATGTAGTGTACACGTGATCATGAGGTTTCGAGCTGAACCAACCCTTATAAGGGAGACCCAGTGTGCGGCGATTGTATGTAACCTGTTTTAATGGCTGTACTTATGAATAAAAGGGTCAGCTCTGTTATATATTGAGTCACACTGATTCAGCCTCGGGATTATATTAAACCTAAATGCTTCTGTTGAACATTGAGCCAATCGCACGCTAATTATATGAGTAGAGTAGTTCAGTTAGTGAAACAAATTGAAATATCCTTCATTGAAACTGATGGAAATCCATTTACTCTGGTGTCTCTTTGTGTGCAGTTGTGAGGGCAATCGTATTTTTACTTTGATGCAGAAGATATGATGATCTAAGTGAGTGAGAGGTCGACGTGCGTATGCACGCACTCACACACGCACACAGACCCACACAAATATATACACATACATAGATACTTACATATATATTATATATATATATATATATATATATATATATATTATTTAAGCGTTATTTGCGTTTGCTTTTCATATATATACATACACATATACACGTATAGTTGTAGACACACAGACAATAGATAGATAGATAGATAGATAGATAGATAGATAGATAGATAGATAGAAGTGTATCCAGAGAGACCAAGGAGGTAAGAAAAAAAAGAGAGGGAGGGAGGGTGAGAGAGAGAATAAACTTTATAAACATTGAATTGACAGTTTCCATTCTAAGTTCCTTCACAAAATTAATGAGATACCAACATTCTTCAGGTTTGAAAATTGCCTTCCGCCAATTTATTTCTCGTTGAATTTACGTTAGAACTTCCATAGTTTATTGAACGGCAAGTTTCCATCATTATTGCTATTCTGTCACGACCATTTCTTCAATGCCTTTGCCATTCATACGTTGCGTCTGGACTGAAGTGGATGCCTGCAATCCAACCGTAAGCAGATGTGTGCAGTTTTTAACAAAACTGTTAGCTTTTTTAAAAATAAAAAAACATAAATTTAAATCTTCTGATAAGGCCCTCAGACACCCCAATATGCATACGCTTTATTTTTCCTTCTTTTTTTTGCAATTGCTTCAAAGCTTCACTTATTATCGCAATCCAATCAATAGTTCACTTGGAATAGTCGATCAATATACAATATAGCAGCAATTACTCTTCATTTCTTTCTGCCTTCTTTTTACTCTTCTGACAAAAGTTTCTTCTTCACTTGAAAACTATGCGATTCGGTAATTATGAAGCCACTTAGCAATTATTATAATTATTATTACTATTATTATTATTATTATTATTATTATTATTATTATTTTCATTATCATCTTCTTTCAGTTCTCTTACCATTTCTTGCCGAGTGTCTTCCTAATACCTAGGGCAGAGAAACGCATTGTATACAATGGTAGGCCATTAAAATAATCACACCAGATTGTTCATTCACAACGTCGTGTGATAGAGAAAAAGAGGAAGAAAGAAGGAAAGAAAAAGGAAAAAATATGAACTAAAAAAGTAAACAAAGAAAAAAAGGGGTAAAAGGAACGAAAATTCACAGCGACAACGCTCTTCTCAGTACGTGACTAAACATGAACTGCTATTGGAACTTACATACCATGTACAGGAAACTTTTTTACCACTTCTATACACCATTTTCCTCGAATAATGGAACTGCAACTACAAAAATCTTTATATTTTTTATTTCTACTTTTATTCTCTTATTTCCCTCTATATTCCCTATCTCATCGTTTTCTACAATAATTTCAACTGAAATATTTTCTCACATCGTCTCTAATGAAGGGATATCCATAATATCCTAGAAACAGCTGTAAGATTATTTCATTATAAATGTCCTGAAAACTCCTCACAGCCGTGGCTTTATTATCTGATTCTATATAATGTATGTGTGTATGTATGTATGTATGTATGTATGTATCTATGTATGTATGCATGTAATGTATGTATGTATGTATGTACAGAATTTAAGTTAGTTGAAATATGTTTGTCGTACATTTCAACTGCTAAAAGGCAAATACACTGCAGTTACCGTGAAGAAAAATCTTCCTTGTGGTAAAAGTGTGAAAACACCCAGTTCATTCAGTGTCGCCATCTGTTAGGAATCTCAGACATCAATGGTCTGAGTTTTTTTTTTACTATTGTCAATGAGATGTACCTAAGAGAGGCAACTCTGAACGAACACAGGCGTAGGAGTGGCTGTGTAGTAAGTAGCTTGCTTACCAACCACATGGTTCCGGGTTCAGTCCCACTGCATGACACCTTGGACAAGTGTCTTCTACTATAGCATCGGGCCGACTAAAACCTTGTGAGTGGATTTGGTAGACGGAAACTGAAAGAAGCACGTCGTGTCTGTTTGTGTGTGTGTGTGTGTGTGTGTATGCTTGTGTGTCTTTGTCCCCCCCCCAACCATCGCTTGACAACCGATGCTGGTGTGTTTACATCCCCGTAACTTATCGGTTCAGAAAAAGAGACAGATAGAATAAGTACTAGACTTAGAAAGATTAAGTC
>NC_068984.1:73480615-73484858 GCF_001194135.2 Octopus bimaculoides
TATATATATAGATATATATAGATATGTTTATATATATGTATATATTTATATATATACATATATGTGTATATATATGTATATGTGTGTGTGTATACATACATGCATGTATATATACAGAGAGAAAGTAAAAAAGAAATGGATAAGTAGATAATGCATATACATACACACACGCACGTACGTTCGTACGTACATACATACAAACATGCATGCATGCATCCGTCCATCCATACATACAAGCATGCAGACATACATACATATATACATACATACATACATACATACATGTACTCTCGCTTGCATATATACACATGTGGACACTACATAGTATATGGTGAAATATCGACCATTCAGCAAGAAGTCCTAAGCTTCTATTGAATTATAAAGATTGCGTATAATTATATGTATAATCAATAACCCTCCAAATCTGATACATACATACATACATATATATATATATATATATATATATATATATATATATATATATATATATATATATATATATATATATATATATATATATATACACCCATTCGCACACATACATAATACACACACGCATACACACATGCTCACGTACATTTATGTATGTATATGTACATATGTATATATACACAAGCGAGAAAGAATTGTATAAAGATATATGCATAAATTTCCATATGTGTAGCTATATATTCAGATGCTATAATTATCAATATATTAAAGTCTATTTGCATATGCCAACGCGTTGCAATTCATACATTTCTCTTTGTATATATATATTTAGGTTCCCGATATGAACGACTGGTTAAGAAGTTCTCTTTGACATCATGAATTCCTGTTTTCTATCACTGTACATAGTCACTTGGGCAAGTGTGTTTTCCGATACTCTCGGCTTGACACATATCTAGTGAGTGAAAGATAGTGGAATGAAACTCCGTAGATATCTATATGGAAGACTTGCATTTGTAATTTAAAGGTCCTATCTAGTCATATATTGTATCAGGTTATTTAGATATATGGTGTACGTTAATGAAATGTATGTTGTGGAAAACAGCTACTTCAATGCTAATTTAACAAGAGGGTAACTGAGTTGAGCTAACATCTGTATACCCATCAACGAAAACATAAAAGATCCATGAGTATATAGGGATCAAACGAACAGTGAGAGAGATTTTACCTACCACTTTGTATATTGAAAATAATGATTAACAACCTGAATAGATTTTCAGCTTGGTTTCATCAGAGTTGTCTCAATCCTTTGGTCAATCCCCACAAAAAAAGCAATAATAATAATAATAATAATAATAATAATAATAATAATAATAATAATAATAATAATAACAAGTAGGCATTCTGTTCATGCACACATCAAATCTAGTAGCTTCAAAGAACTGGACCTACTAATTTGCATACCATTGGTGTTTAAAACTTTATTTAATACCAGTGGCCTGTCAATGAGGTGCTCAGTTCACAATGCGTCAACGTATGATATGATATATGTAAGCCAACATAGTAGGCACTTATGCATAAATTACTGGTGTGCTAGCAGTGTTTATTTTTCATACTAATCTTTACTCTGGAGTAAACCCAAAAAATTCTAGCCATCAATGCATTTATACCTTATTCAGATTTGTTATATACATTAGACAGTCATAAAAGGTTGTCATGTTTATACAACCATACCGTGCGCATGCAATATTCAAGCAAAAAAAGGGAATCGACTTGATCCTTTCGTGTGTTTAACTCTCATACCCAGTCACTTTCATTATATTAACTGCAACTCAAAATTACATTCAAAGCTCTCTCTTACTGTCCATGTTGAAGATGTATATACGTACATAACAGATGACTGTCTTATACATCAAATATATTTTGTATACATATGAATTCAATGATGGCTAAAATCTATATATATGTCTTAGTAGACACGTTACGTGTGATATTCTTCTAGCACATTAACAGTCCACCTAGTGGTCTTCTTTTTATACACACACACACACACACACACACACATATATATATATATATATATATATATGGTGGGGTGGGGTTGATTGTATGTATGTGTGTGCATGTATATTTGATGTAAGCACATATATATACTTACACAAATATATGGATAAGCTCATACATATATATGCATTCTTAAGCAAGCCTATGTGTGAACAAACGCAGATATATATGTATGTATGCATGTATGTATGTAGGCATGGATATATGTATATATGAATGTATTATGCAGGTATGTCTGTATGTATGCACGTATGTATGTATGTATATATGTGTATGTGTATGCATGTATATACAGACAGACGGGAGGAAAGACAGATAGCTATATAGATAATAGATTTACAAAACAGACTTAACCATAGCTGGGTGCACAAATATATGGCCATGAATGATTACACGCGTGTGTATACGTATGGTATTGCCAATGTACATGTGTGCGTGTATGTGTGTTTGTGCGCGTGTGTGTGTGTGTGTGTGTGTGTGTGTGTGTGTGTGTGTACGCGCGCGCGCATTTGGTTGTGGGTAATTGTATAAATATATCGGTGTCTATTCGACCATTGTGCAGTTTCCTCTCGATACTTGAAATATAATTTTTAACCAAACAGCTGTCAAAATCTAAAATATCGATTACATTTTGCTCTCATATCAATAATTTTTTATGCAATGATCCGTTCGTAAACTCGTAAACACTTTTCATACAATACTTTACCCCTAATTCTTCATATTTTTATTTCTTTTTTTCTTATTTTTCATCTTCCTATCATAAACAACATACTTCGATCTGGGACTATTTCATTCTCTTTCTGTGCGTATGTATATCGGAGTTCTGTGACTGTCTGCCAAAAGACCCTAGAGGTGTAGAAATGAATATAATACTTTCCCTTTTCTTTGACAAGTGATATAAAATTATTTGATATATCCATTAATGCATGCAAAAAATACAAACATAGACAGACGCATACAAGCTCTCACATATACGCAGAACAGAAAGATTCACGCAGGCTTGTGTGTATGCATATGTAAGATACATATGTTACTTTTGTGCATACATATACATGTTTGTGTGTGCGTTCGTGCATGTGTGTGTGTGTGTGTGCATAAAAATATACTCATACCACCATTCAAAATTACGTACAAACGTATATTGTAGCCTGGTATTCATGGTGATGCGAAACTTAAACCGCAAGAAATTCAATTCAAATAACCAAGTAGATAGATAGATAGATAGATAGATAGATAGAGAAAGAGAGAGAGATAGCGAAAGAGAGAGCGGGAGAAAGGGACAGACAGACAGACTGACAGATAGTTAGACAGAATATTGTTTTATCCTTATATTATTATAAATTATTTTACGTTAGATAATGTATACACACACACATATATAAATAAAACTCGTTTCATAAGCAGTTAAAGTGGTTGTAATGTAGAGTAAAAGAATCCTTTCTTATGGTACTGCCTACTTCTACCAATTCAGTGATATGAGAAAAAGATCTTGCTCGAAACGTCAAGCCTTCTCTTTTCCTCGTCGCAAACAAAATGTTTTTATACATGTGTGTATCTGTACATGTACACGCACACACACACACACACACACACACACACACACACACACACACACACACACACACACATGCATAAGACATACATACATATATACATGCACACACACACTTATAGAAACTTATTAAATCAATGTTATTTGAATCACGTAGCACGACGTCCTATTCCTGGTAACTTGGGAGAACACAGCTTTTGAATTAATTTAATTTAAACTAAATTAATTCAAATTAATTATGTATCGGAAGTATATAATTATACATATCATGGTGTTTATCCTAACGAAACAGTTTTCGAAAATAAATTATGAACTTTAGGTGAAATTTATGTTTTTCTGCTTTTACCTGTAATATGTTGCTCTTAATGATCGTTTTAGCCGATAATGTTTATTCATACAACTCTGTCCCACCTGGATATAGTGCAGTATAATAACGTATTGGAGTCATGAGACATGCTAATCAGTTGAACTCTAAGTTACTGGGAATTTATTTTTCGATGTTTGTACATAGATTCTCTATAAGTGTGTGTGCGTGTAAAATAAATAAGTAGCTAAATAGAAAGGTCGGTATGTATGTAGGTAGCTAAGTAGGTAAGTTGATAGGTAGGTAGGCAGGCAGGCAGGCAGGTAGGTAGGTAGGTAGGTAGGTAGGTAGGTAGGTAGGTAGGTAGGTAGGTACGTTGATATGTAGGTAGG
>NC_068984.1:73485564-73489348 GCF_001194135.2 Octopus bimaculoides
ATATTTTTCTAAACTTTTTTCCTGAAATTTAAACTTTAAAATAGTTCTATATTTTAACTTTCCAAGTAATGGGTTCTCCTAATTTCTTGTTGGATGTCCAGTATATCACAAAGTCAATAGACTGAACCGGTGTTTTTTTTTTAAAAAACAAAACATCTTAAAATACTTCATAAGGTCTTACAAAAAATATTGATATTAAAACTTTTGATTACATTTAGAACCCTCATAGTTTGTGAATGCCTCATTTTTAGCTTGTTTAGCGTGTGCATAAATGCGCACTGCGCCAAGACCAACTCCTCTTGTGGTTATATAATAGTAGTATGAGGGGATACGCTGTAACAGCAGGCCGCTGCATCCATCATTCCTACATATCAATTTGTAGTGACTCCCATATACACATATGTATGTATGTCGTTATTCAATTTTATTTCAAGATTTCTTGCCGATAAAGAGACGATTTCTAAACTAGATGGAATTTCAACACCAACAAGGTATTTATTTTTGCACGTATGTGTGTATGTATGCAGTATTTTGAGTCAGTGCATGTGCAGATTTGTATGTTTTGTTTTATGTGTATGTTCTCATGCATGTAGTTACACGCCTAGGCATGCGCATAACGGTAAACTTATGAAGTTTTACAAATTTTTAGTTCCAGAGATGGCTTGGATCTGTAATCTTTGAATCACATTTCTCCTTTCTAATTTTCAGAAGCCGATTTTTTCAAGATTAGTATTTAGGCAGGGTGTTACATATCCCAGGACCCCAATAACTACAGGTATCAACATGAACTTGTAACAGGTTTCTCAATAGTTCAGCATAGGTATTTTCATTTTCGCTGATCTTTAGCTTTATGTTAACATCAGCTGGGTAGCTGATTTTTACTATTGTACACCGTTATGTATGTATGTATGCATGTATGTATGTATGTATGTATGTATGTATGTATGTATGTACATATGTATGTGATTCTCCACTCCACTTTTCTGTGTTCTTGCAAGTCTAACGCTAATTACAAAAGCGATTAAGAAGAGTGATAATCTTAGTTGCATAACCAATTATACATTTTTCTATTATACCTGATGAACTTGAGTTTGCAAAATTCTGAGCAATAATTTAAGCATGTAATTTTTAGCTTGTGTGTGCGTGCGTGCGTGCGTGCGAACATGCGTGCGTGCGAGCATGCGTGCGTGCGTGCGAGCATGCGTGCGTGCGAGCATGCGTGCGTGCGAGCATGCGTGCAGTGGGGGTGGGCATGTTAGCTGTATACTATCATATTGATTTAATAGTTTAGAGTAATGATCAACGGGACATCATCTATATCTTCTCTAATTCCGCTAGAAAAGGCAGTCAAAACTGCCTCTAACCACATCCTACTGTTTTAACAAAAGAAAGATCACACTGAATAATATAATATCCAATATATAATACCTGGGGAAAAGGATGGTTGCTCAGGACTGGGAGATCTTTGATTATAAGACTGCTCATTCAAGTTTAACCTGGGACGAAATTGAAATTGCAACAGCATCTTAAACATAATAACTAGTATTAATTGCACACGTCACTGGTCTAACATTCCAGTATCTCTGCAAATATACTAAAGTAAAGTTAATAAATCATTATTGATCGATTCACGCTAAAGACAAAGAGATGCTCGTTACTTCCTCACATTTCATTTTTATTGTTTTTTCATTCTTTTCTGTTTTTCTTTCCTTGATTCTATCGTTTGCTTTACATGTTTGTCTGTTTGTATGTTTGCTTGTTATGTTATTTGTTTGTGTATTGGTTTGTTTGTTTCGTTTGTTGGTTAGTTTGTTGGTTGGTTGGCTGGCTGGCTGGCTGGCTGGTTGGTTGGTTGACAAGTTTGTTAGTCGCTTGTTTGATGGTCGTTGGTCGGTCGTTTGTTTGTTCGATAGAGTTTCATCTTATCGCGTGTAAGACTTTTGTTGGCCGAACTGGAGACTTTGTGTCTCCAACAAATTCCTCCTTTTTAACTTTCCACGTCATACGTCATTGTAGCTACAACACATACACGCGCGCGCGCACGCACACACACACACACACAAACAAACAAACAAATATAACGAATGGGAGAAGTACTCAATATTATAGTAGAGTGTAATAGTTTATTTAGGCTTATCTAGTGGCTTGCTACTCTCGTTTCCTCAATGTATTGTAAACTCCTCGAAAGTGAATAGATTAAGTCCAGTCTGTTTTACTATGAGAAAGCGACAATACGTCGGGGAAACAGAGTAACAAGCCCTAGAACAGATTAAATCCATCTTAATAGATAAATAGATAGAGAGAGGGGGAGACAGACAGACAGACAGACAGACAGACAGATAGATAGATAGATAGATAGATAGATAGATAGATAGATAGATAGATAGATAGATAGAACCATTTGTTATTTACATTATATATGATGTACAAATACGAATAAATCTATACTAATTTACCTGCCTCCCACCCTACATATTTAAATAGATATGCTTCCCTAAAATGTAGAGCTGATCGAATCAAAAGACTCAGTAATCTCTGCAATTACAAATGCCAAACTATCAAATGCCAAGAATCATGAAGCTTGACAAAATTCTTATTTTAGCATAATGCTATGCTATGAGTATTGTGGCCATGATGATGGACTACTCTAATGATATATAGCATCAATGTGTTTACTAATTTTCTCCTGTACAATTTTGTTTTGCGTTGCGTAATGTAGCCAATTGTCACTGTTTATTTGTAGTGAGTGCATGGTGAGCCAATGTGTGAGTATTGTATGTGTACGGCCAACGTAACAGTTGAAGTCGTAAAGTTTACGACATTCAATTATACACTCAAAACTGTGACTAACATTCAGCTTATTTAAGGGCTTAAAGATCTATGATTTATTATTGATAAGAGTTGGTATTTTCTTTATCTTCGCGTTTTTGCAGTATATTATAAAGATTAGGTTATGATTTGTTTCTATGCATTTTGTGTCTTGTATTATGGAGATTCTTTATATTGTATCCGTCTTTTAACAGATGCTATGGATTTCCTTCGAGCAATATACTTTGTCTGGTTTGGAATAATTTTAATAAGTCTCTCCATGAAAGTATATGATTTTCTTTGCTCCTTCGGTGTAGATTAGCACAAAGTATTTGTTCTTTACTGTGTTTATATCCACCAATGGAATTATTTATTTACAATGAGTTCCATTTGTAGATAGCATTATCAAACAATCCTCACTAGAGTAATATAATACGCGTTCATCCGAAGAAACTAACGAAGTAAGTAACATGTCCACCTGAAACCTAGAAGGTCTGTTTACCAAAGCTCTAGTAACAGAAGCGACAGAAATTATATTATATAATGTATACAACACTGAACAATGTAACACCACAACTATAACAACAAATATGTTAGCTTCAAGTACCTTTTACAACATAAGTTTTCCTTCGGAATCCACAAAGGAAGTTACAAAGTAAAAACCAATACAGCCGTGTTCCCTAAGGTTCACACTTGTGACATTTTATGAGGCCACATTAGAAAATAATTGGTACCAAGTCACACCAAATATATTTGTCTGCTATTCTCATGGCAATGGTTACCATGACGCGGAGAATTTACGAGGTCTAAACAAACATTTGTGTGAAACGTACGACTCGTTCAATTAGAAGACGTTAAATTGGTAACTTACTAACTGTAAGGTGACCAGAAGTTTCATACGCTGCAGGTTTTATGCGAGGGTAGCATTCTCTCGTATGAATGCACATAAAGATGGAAATAAACGTATATATATATA
>NC_068984.1:73489541-73490521 GCF_001194135.2 Octopus bimaculoides
ATATATATATATATATATACATCATCAAAATAGGTAGTTGCAAAATCTCAAGAGATCTGAGTAGTAACTATACTAAGAAAGTCAATCGCCACATCAAAGTGGCTGTTCCCTATTACTACTAGTTTAACCCCAGGCAGATTTCCACCAGCTGATTATCGATGCGACGCTGTACCCTTTGTATACAATGTATATAGCTAGCAGGAGGAGCGAACACTTACCATCTTCTAGAAGAAAACAGGTTCGCGAGACTGACCAGTTTCGAGCTGGTTGGCTCATCCTCAGTCGCGAGTACCCGGTCACAAGAACTTGGCACTAATATTTCGGTAATATATATTTGTGCATTAGAGCTACTATTAGTTTCATGTTAAAAAAATATTTTGCCCCAGTATGACCGCAGCTTTGAAGCTGAAACAATTTAAAGATTAAAGATATCAAAGATATCTAAACAATGTTTCAAGCCGATCACATAGAGGAATGGTGTATTTTCCATTTTGGAAGAAAATGGTGTTTTCATCCAAAATGGAGATAAACATCATTCCTCATGTAATCGGCTTCAAAAATTGTTCAGATATTAAGATGAATTTTCTTGACATGAAAGCAATGCTAGCCTTAATACACAAATAAAGAAATTTTATCCATCAAAAATCGGTGTTAAGTACTCATTCTTGTCGTTCAACATTTAGGTATATATACATACATATATGGTGAAGTATATGTATGAATGTATGTATGTATATAAATATATATATACATATATCATATATATACACATAAAGACATACAACTTTTGCATAAAGACATACAACTTTCGCATATAAACATACACAATACACACGCACACTATAGGGTCATTCACACATCTTATGCATTAACACACCACTCGAACAAGCACACATTCACTGCTACACACATGAGTTTGAACACACACACATGCACACACACACACACACACACACACACACACACACACACACACACAC
>NC_068984.1:73491834-73494188 GCF_001194135.2 Octopus bimaculoides
ATATATATATATATATATATATATATATATATACATACATACATACATACATATATATATAAATAATACATATATACATACACACGCAGGTACACACACACGCACTCACACACACACACACACACATACACACACACACACACACATATATATATATGTGTATGTATGTATGTACCTGTGTTAAATCAATATCAATTGTCTAGAAAAGTCATTTATTTGTTCAGTCAATGTCACATCTAAAATTAATCAGAATAGCATGTATTATATCGGATTACCAGGAAAAATTAGATATTAACAACTTAATTATATCTTTAGAACATTACATAGACGATTCGACACTTGTTGAACGACACATTTTTGGTCTTTTTTTTAGGCATAATAATTTTATGTATGGCGTCTTTTGGACAAAACATTACCTTATTCATAACCCACCTCGTTCTGTAGTTTCTCTACTCAGGAATAATCATTACTTTTAAGACACAAAATATTTAATGGATATAATGAGTTAATTTCTGCATGCACACATATGCGAAACAGCTTTCTTAAATACATGTTTGTCAACCAACTTATTTTTGAAATGCTGATCTAAAATGCTTTTATTTCAAAAAATCTATTTAACATTTTAAATATTCACTACTTCCAGAAAGACAGTCATTGTTGAGGAAGTCACACAAATGGTCGAAGAAAAATCGCGTGACCAGCTCTAATGGTTTATTTACCACGGTACGTGATTAGGTCACGAAAATTGACCCGAAGAAGCACTCATAATTTCCATCATGTATGACCCAATTCTTGTTGAGACCGGATATCATCTTCGTTCCTAAGGCTATAAGACAGCTTGTTATACTGGGGTTAACTGTTGCAAAGGAAGATAGGATGAAGACGGCCGGGGGTGGGGGAGGAAATTAGTTCAGTACCAGAGGCTGGTGAATGACTGTCACAGGGATGGGTGGAAGATAAGGTGTTTGCCAGTGGAAGTAGGAAGTCGAAGATTCACGAGTAGATCCTTCGGTAAAGACAATGTAGCTCCAGCAATACAGAAATAAGCAAAACAGGAGCCATAAAAAAAACGTAGATGGCTCTAGCTGAAAAGTGGTAACGAGTAGAGCCGAGGTAGGAGAATGCTTTTTGCAGTCAAACTTAAAAGTTGAATCGACTTAAGTTGGTCGCCTGGATAAGGGTATATACTGGAGGATCCGAAACACCCATTGATTTAAGGATACAACACTGACAATGTGCCCAGATATTGCATCAGTAGATGTATGCCGATCATCTAAACTATAACAGAATTATACTAGTCTACAAGCAAGCATTAAATTCTCTTTCATTTTAATATTGCCTTAAATTCGCGTGTTTCTATGTACGTGTGTGTGTGTGTGTAGATATAGGTCAAAAGTCCTCCCCGGGCTATGGTCTCATAAAGCTGGTTTCCCGAATCCTGTAGTCTCCATTCATGGATGAGAAGCCTAGAAATGCTCATTTCTGCCAGCCGAGTTGACTTGAACAATAAGAAATAAAGTGTTTTGCTCAAGAACACAAGGCATCGTCCGGTCCAGGAATCAAAAAAATAATCACACAGATAGATAGATAGATAGATAGATAGATAGATAGATAGATAGATAGATAGATAGATAGATGTGTGCGTATATATTTTCACACACATGCATATCCATAAACACAAACACACAAACACATACATATCCATACACACATACACACATATTTTTTTACCCTATCTTCCTCTACCTCCTCATCCTCTCTCTTATCTTCTCGGCTACCCCATACACAATTCTTAGACACCATACACAAATACATACTACTTTATCATATAGCCATCCTTAAAATCCCCCTACCTCATTCTATCCACCCCTCTTTCTATTTCTTTTCTGTTCTCAACGTTTACAAATTAACAGCCACCTCTGCTACCATTCTGTTATTGAACATTGATATGTTCTGCACTCGGTCTGCTTAAGAGGTCGTTGTGCAGACCAAGTGCAGATATGAATAGCATATGGGAACCGGTATTAAAGAAGGATAGGAAAATATTAGAGCAGGTGGAGAATTTAAAACAATTTGGAAGAAGTCGAAATATTTTCGGTGTGTCTTCACGAATAATAAGTTGATCTAATATTCGAAAGTACTTACCAAAACTCCAGCCATTTCATTTATCCTTCATCTACTGGTTTGCGTCATTGGACAGCAGCCAGAATGGAGTACAACCTTGAAGGATTTTAGACGATCATATCTGCACCGGGACTTATCGTTTTAAGTATGTATGTATGTATGTATGTATGTATGTATGTATGTATGTATGTACGTACGTATGTATGTATGTATGTATGTATGTATGCTTG
>NC_068984.1:73494198-73498590 GCF_001194135.2 Octopus bimaculoides
TATGTATGTACGTACGTATGTATGTATGTATGTATGTATGTATGCTTGTACATGTGTGTATGTATGTATGTATGTATGTATGTATGTATGTCAGTGTGTGTGTACGCGCGCTTGTGTGCGTGTGTGTGCGTGTTTGTGAGTGTGTATGTGTGCGTGCGTGCGTGCGTGTGTGTGTGTGTGTGTGTGTGTGTGTGCGTGTGTGTGTGTGCGTGTGTGTGTGTGCACATTCAATCAACCTCTTTTGCCAAGCCGCTAGATTACTGTAAGGGAACACACACACATAAACACGTACACACACACACACATACACACACACACACACACACATGCACACACACATACACACATACACACAATCGACTCCCTCGAAGTTTTCTCGCAACGCTTTAGTAATTTTAGGACTATAGAAGTCGCCAGCTCAAGATGCCCAAAATGCCGAACCCGAAACCACGCGGTTGCAAAAAGAGCATCTTAACAGCCACACCGGTGTCTATTCCCAATACTTTTCTTTATATATTGTTGTATTTTCCATTATATTTTTTATGCTGCTGTGTTCTTTTTTTTTTTTTCATATTTTTCCTTTCATTTTCCTTTACGTTTTTGGTTCAAATTCTGCCGGTGACGATTTTGCCTGTGATCCTTTTGGGGGTCAATAAAATAACTACTAGTTGAATGTTGAGATCGATGTAATTGACTAGTCCCCTTCCCAAAATGTTAGGCCTTGTGCTTATATCAGAAGGAATTTTCATGATGATAAGTAAGGCGGCGAGCAGGCAAAATCGTTGGCACGACGGGTGAAATGCTTAGCGGTATTTCGTCCGCTTTACTTTATGAGTTCAAATTCCGCCGAGGGTGACTTTGCCTTTTATCTTTTCGAGGTCGATAAAATAAGTACCAGTTAAACACAGGGGTCGATGTAATCGATCTACCCCCTCCCCGAACTTGTTGACCTTGTACCAAAATTTGAAACCAATACTCATGATGATTAGTGGCACCAACTGATATTTGAATGAACAGACCTATGTACAAAAAAACCCATGCCAGGATATTCAGCATTCTAGACTATTTCTGCAAGATGCTCTCCGTTCTCCCAGCCCTACAATATGCCAATGTGCCCCCCTTCTCCTTCTCCTAATCATGTGACCCTCTCTCGCTCTATCCTACATTGTGCGCCTCCTTTAACAATTTTCTCAACGTACTTTCCCAGCCATCACGTTCTTTACACAACCTGAAAAATGCAGTTCAAAAATTAATAATTTAAGCCTAGGAAACTTATAGTTTCATTCTCATACATATCACCGATTAGATCTGTTATATAGAAAAACTTTTTTAAGGTTTCATGCCAAATTAATTTTCAAAAATCAAACATCATCCTCCGTCTTCACCGCCTCAACCCGACATTGTCCTCTATCTTCCTTAATGTTTCTCTGATCCGAGTGGGATCTCCCCTGCTTGTTTTATTACTGAGATTTCGTTATCTTATGTGGATCATCTTTTAACGTTTTACTCTTACTTGATTCAGTCATTGGACTACAGCCATGCACCACCTTGACGAGTTCTTGTCGAACAAATCGTCTCCAGAAATGATTACATTTTTTTAAAAATACGGTATATACTCTACCCGTCAGTTTTGCCCAACCCTTAATATACGGCAACGTAAACAAACCAACACTCGTTATCATCCGTTGTTGGGTGGGTGGAGACACTCCCAGACACAAAGACACATACTCTTACACACGCACACACAAATACACATATACACACACACATGACGGCTTGCTTTCTACGCAGCAATTTCTGTGTATCAAATTCACTCACTTGACGAATGTACCGCGAAGTGAGACTGAACTCAGAACTTCGTTGCTGCAAAGAGAGCTTCTTAACCACACAGCTATGCCTGCGCCTATAAGATTTTTTTTATGTATAGTTGTTCTGATTTTGTGCATTGAACCCAGATTTTTGTATCCTAGACGAAAACCTAGTCTACCTCGTCTCTACCACCAGCCCCAATTCCAGCTCTGATCAGCCAGTTTTAATTTCAATTACACTATGCGATGTAATGTGTCCTCCTATTTTTAGGATTTAAGACTGTTACTTGAGGAAGATTTGACATCTATTTCTAAAATGTTAACAAACTATATAGTGACTTCATCCTTGGCTCGTTAATATATATGTATGTGCGTATATCTGTGTGTGTGTGTGAGTTTAATATATGTGTAATATATGTTTGAGTCTGATTGCTTCTGTTCTCGTTAATGGCATCATTTTTTTAAAATTCTGTTCACGACAATAATGTAAAATTCTGTCAGTATCTTCGTGTTTTACATACGATATATATTTTTCTCTCTCTTTTGTTAGAGTTTATGGGTTGGCTTTGTGCTTCACTTTTTTTGTTTTGGAAGTAAATCAAAAGTGTAATTGCATTTTATTAACATTCGACATTGCTATGTGTCATATTCGTGCTGCAATACAATATATAATATATATAATGTTCGTGTTCATAAGTCTTCTTTCCTACAAATTATGTATTTATAATGTATGTATGTGAGCATGTATGTATGTGTATACATACATATATGCATGTATGTATTTATGCATATCTGTATGTATGTACTTGTATGCATTTACATATAACATAAATGTATAAAAAATAATAAAATTATATATATGTATGAGTGTATCGTGTTGACATATACGCTACATATACACACAGGCACACACACACACACACACACACACACACATACACATGCACATATATATATTTATACATTCATATACATACATATATATATATATATATACAAGCACACACTCACACTCACACACACGCATAATTGCAAATTTTAAACATCTGTTTTAAACAATATATTTCAGAATAAATTCCATTAATTGAAATGCTAACCAACTAGTATCTACCCGGTTGTGTCAGCCAAGAACGAGATTTTTTTTTTCTTAGTCCTGGAACAAGAGTTCTAAACCCGCCGAATTCTTCAACAACATTTTCAGCTGCTTCATGGCTGATGATCTTATGTTGACAGTTATTGAAATGCTTAAAAAGCTTAATCGGTTGAAGGTTTATCACTGAGAGAGAGAGAGTTTTTCCCCACCCAGTTCTTTCAGTTAGTTCTTTCAATTTTCACGTCAACTTGTGTTATCTAGGAGAAGAATTTGTCCTTTTTTTGTTGACTAATCTTGAACATGTACGTGAGAATTTTTGGTGGACATTATAACTTGGTTGGTGTAATGATTTCATTTGATATTCGAGAAATAGTATGGATGATTCCAATTTCTAACCACTAGAGAGTTACTATAAACTTCTTTTGGTGCAACTTCCATTTGGAAAAGTGTTGAGGCCTCGGTGTGTGCTGGGTGGATGAACACACTGAGCTGAACGAACAAATAAAATTACTTGTCTATAATAGAGGATGGAGTCACCAAGGAACCAACGACCCTCTATCAAACTTATAAAAAGAACGAGGAATCAATAAGGCTTTTGAGTGTAGTGTTACTAGGTCACTCAGCAAATACCACATGCCTTGTGAGAAAGAGAGAGGACTACAGAGAGAACACGGCTCTCTCTCTCTCTCTCTTTCTCTCTCTCTCTCTCTCTCTCTCTCTCTCTCTCTCTCTCTCTCTCTCTCTCTCTCTCTCTCTTTCTCTCTTATATTTACCATTCAAATCCTTCCAGACTAAAGAAACGCTTTGATAAGAGTCTATGTTCGAAAGCGTAAGACAGCCATTCACTGTGTTTTGTCATGGAAAAAATTGTTCACTGTTGACAAATGGGTGTACAGTAATCCCTCGCCATATCGTGGTTCACCTATCGCGGTTAATTATTTAAGGTTACGTCGATTCCTCCGTGGTGTTGTTTTGCATTTATAATAAAATAAATGTATCAACAGCTGAGACAAAGGCACATACAGGAGTGGTGATGTGAAACACCCAGTCTGAGGAATTTAGAAAGATTACAGTCATGTCCCAGCATAACCACAGCCGCATGGCTGAAAAGAGTAAAACAGTAGAAATTATAAAAATAATTTTAAAATATATACAGTACTGTTTCTACTTTGCGATGGTCGAAGGATTACTGTAAATACACCGAATTAGCTCGCAGCGCTACTTGACTAGACTATGAGAAGCATGCATTTCGGGGTTGTTACCTCCTCTTCAGACATAGAAATCAGATAAGGTGGTGTTACAATCCAACCCGAGAGACCATAATTCTCTTATGATATTCCCGACATCGTACAATGACCCGTGGTGCTACACGGCGGCTCACCATACATGAGATACAGGTCATGTTTGAATCTCTTAAGAAGACCATCACTATTTTATCATGGACAAAATAATGATGGTCGCTGCTGACAATAAATAAATAAATATATATAT
>NC_068984.1:73498922-73501875 GCF_001194135.2 Octopus bimaculoides
ATAGCCTCGGGCCGACCAAAGCCTTGTGAGTGGATTTGGTAGACGGAAACTGAAAGAAGCCCGTCGTATTTATGTATATATATATATATGTGTGTGTGTGTGTGTGTGTGTGTGTGCGTGCGTGTGTGTGTGTGTGTGTGTGTGTGTGTGACTGTGTTTGTCCCCCCTAGCATTGCTTGACAACCGATGCTGGTGTGTTTAGGTCCCCGTCACTTAGCGGTTCGGCTAAAGAACCGATAGAATAAGTACTAGGCTTTAAAACATAAGTCGTGGGGTGAACTTATTCGACTAAAATCCTTCAGGGTAGTGATCCAGCATGGCCGCAATCAAATGACTGAAACAAGTAAAAGAATAAAAGAATAAATCTTTATAAATATGTTAAAGTTGAGAGTCTATTAATTATGTTACCAGTTAAGGTAAGAAATTGGTAGTCAACAAGTCTTAACGAGTTTAGAATGATAGGAGGCAGTTCATTCTGGAAGTATGTTAAGCAATGAATAACTTTCGTAAAATTATTTTCATAGCTCTCAGTTACACAAAGGTTACATAGTCTTTTGTTGCCTGCTTATGATGAAATCCTAAATAGAATTTTTCGTTTTCTATTGTATGGTTTGCTCTTATTTTTTAAATTTCATATGAAAGTAGAAAGTGAACTGTTGCTTTCAGATAAACTATGTGCGTTGATTGAAACAACTTAGAATTTTTAGTGTGGAAACGAAAGTATGTTTCGGCCAGGGTGTTAATTTTCACATTACATACGTAAATTATGTCTATAGTTGATCGTTAGAAAATTGCTAAAATTAAATTTATCTATGGCTAAGTCGGTGCTAGTTTTGGTGAATAATAGTCAACTATTTTGAGGAACCTGGAGTATTATTATGAAGGTACACAAAATTATCAACTCTAAGAAGATAATTTTTGTGCCATAGTTATAGTAATCCCCAATGTGAAGGGACTTAAATAGGAATAATAAACCGAGGAGGACCTTATGTTCCTCTGTGTCATAAGCTTCCATACTAATACGAAAAGAATAATAAATTACTTTTAATCGATACAGATTCATTATAATTTACTACAATTTGTTTTTAGATTGTAGTCTTTTACCTATTTCTGAATTATCAATATTGATAACTGATCTATCGAAATCTAGCATATTGAAAAGTAGTGGTTTGGGAACAGGAACGGAATAATCTTCCAGGTTAGATTGCATATATTTAAAGCTAGATTTATGAGCAGATAGGAATTTGAATTAATTAATAGCAGCATAGGTAATATTTAACAAAAGTAATGGTTATGCGATTTTAACATTGGAAATAATTTTGGGAATTAAATGTGTTACTAATGATACCTATGTCTCATTAATTAGAGTTAACTTATCACATAAGAGCCATAATTCAAAGTTCACTATATTGACTTTCAATGTAAAATAAGTTCATAAATCAAGGATTCTTTCATTTACCTACATTTTTCCATAGAAGATTGAATAGCTGTTTTACTTCTAATTCTCGCTTACTCTGTTGTTATTGTTGTTGCTGCTGCTGCTGATGCTGCTGCTGATGATGTTGTTGTTGTTACATAGCCACAGGTCAGAAGCAAACCTATGACTAAATATGTTTCAACACTTAACATGTCATCTGTTCAGAAAGTATATCTAGAATTGCATTATCAAATATATCACCTTTCCTCTCAGGTTAAAATACATATGTAGTATTTTACTTAAAGTTTTGAAATATTTCATTTGAGAAGTATACATGAGAAATCTCATCCTATTGTAAATACCTTCAAACGATACGCATAGGGATTGTATTTATGTTTTGTTAAGAGTGAAAGTATTGTATATATGCAAATACTGACAAACACCCTCTAATACTCTGTGTGTATGGTATGCGCTCGCGTGTGTCTGTGTGTGTGAAGGTAGTGGTTAGAGTGTCCGTCTTACAGTGAATGTGCATAGCTCAGTGGTTAGAGCGCCCGGCATAGAATCGTGAGGGTCGTGAGTTCGATTCCCGGACCGGGCTGTGTGCTGTGTTCTTGAGCAAACCACTTTATTTAACGTTCACGTTTCTCTAGTTCACTCGGCTGTAGAAATGAATTGCGATATCACTGGTGCCAAGCTGAATCAGCCTTTGTCTTACCCTTGGACATCCTTGGTGGCACAGTGAGGGGAGACTGGTATGCAAGCAACCTTACTCTGACTTGTGCCTGACAGGGGAACTTTCTAGGTGCAATCTTATGGCTATTCGTAACCGAAGGGGGTCTTTACCCTTATATATTATATATATATTTATATTACGGAGATGTACTTGCATAGCAAGTGACCCGATCTTAGATCGTGCGCTGGAACGAAAACAATTGCAGCGTGGAAGGTGTTTATAAGCCATTTAAGAAACACGCAAAAACCGTTAGATTCACTTACAGCAAGAAACTTTGTCAGTGAACAGGTCGCAGTCTCAAACCGACGAAAATATTTTGGCAAATTAAATTTAAATGTTGAAGTGAATCTAACGGTATGAGAGTGACGGAAGATGGAAGATACGAGAATCTTTACTGATCAATGCAACTGTTTCGACCCATATAGCATCGATCCCCCATTGGTGGCATAGCGCACCACTGGCTCAGGTGTATAAACTCTATTTTGTCAAGATACCACTTGAAATCAGCTAAGGGGATACATCTGCATCGCGGAATACATCTAAACCAATTATGCAGAATCTCATCTGCAAAGGATTGATGCTAGATAGGTCGAAACGATTGTAGTGACCAATAAAGATTATTGCATCTTCCACTACCCGTATTTCTCATTACTTACATACCCAACGAATATTGAGCCAGTGAACCTGCTCTACCGGCAAACTACCTGGTGTGTACTATACGATTTATTAACTACTCTCCCTCTCTCTCTCTCTCGCTGTATATATATGCATACATATATATATATATATATATATATATA
>NC_068984.1:73502388-73521504 GCF_001194135.2 Octopus bimaculoides
TTTTTTTTTTTTTTTTTTGTAAACTCCTCTGTGCGAAGTTCTGTCTATTAGTCTCAAAGACCAGACCTGTCTTTATACAATTTTTACTCTATTTTCTGATAATTCCAGTTAGACGATTATATTCCAGTTACCTCCCTTGCTGATTGTTTTCTTGTTACAAACTCCCCTACATTGAGTTTTGGCTACTAATTGCATACGTAATCTCAGTTATTTGAAGTTTTTCAACTCACTATATTACATTTGTGAGACCCTGGCGCATTTTGTACTGGAACAGATATTTATCTCCACTTCAGATCGCCTCACTTCATTCGTATTTTTGTTTTTGTTTCTTTTTTTTTTCTCTTTCTCCCGAGATTTAGTTTGTCTTACATCATTTATTGCTGTCAGTAATGTTGGTGTTGTTTACTTGTCCTCCTGGCTGTTGATGTTAATTTTCTGCTTTTGCTGTTTATGTTGTTCTTCACCTGTTAATTTTATCAGTTTCATCAGTTAGCCGTCTCACTCTCCACCCTCACTCTCTCTCTCTTTCTCTTTCGTCCTTCTCTCTCTCTCTCACGCTCACACACACACAAATATATTCTCACACACATCCAAACATGTACGCACATATACAACATATAGCACATATACATTGAAATACGCATTCCTTTGTCTGCGACAGTGTATGTGTACATGTGTGTGTGTGTGTGTATAAACAATAGTCTTAATAAATAAATAAATAAATAAATAGACGAATACCATAAATAAATGACAGATTGATAAAAAGATAATGTTTCGTAATATGTATTGTTTTTGCCTATTTTTATTATTTTTGTCATTAAAATTGTTTCTAGAAATAAAGAAATCTGAACTAGACAAAGTGGAGCTGTTAAATGGTAATTTAAACAAATATAAACAATAACAGAAACGAAGTCATTAAGCATGTTTGTAGACAACTTAACAGCCGAAGCAATAAGATTTTGAAGACAAAAATCTTTTCTCTGTAAATCTAATTCGTTTCTGTTGAATAATCACGGGCCAAGCATTTGTTGGAATAAGATTTTTTTGTTGTTTTGTTTTGTTATTGTTGTTATTTTCAATTTCTTTTTTTTTTTTTTTTCAACTTCAGGTCAGTCTTTGTTCAGTAGACCTATGATCAAAGATATTTCAGCCGAGTTCATCCAGTTTTGTATTCAGACAGTTTAACTAGGATTAGGTTATCCAAAGAGTTCTTCCTTGTTTAAAAAAGAAACAGTACAAATGGATTTGATTTGGTATTTTTAGCAAATCGTACGACTACGTTTTTTTTCCACTATTTATTTCGGAGAAGGAAGGCGGCAGGCTGGCAGGATCGTTGGCATGCCGGACAAAATGCTTAGCGGCATTTCTTCTGTCTTTATGTTCTGCCCCAATTCTTACCAATCTTGGATACCCTATAATGTATCATGAACAATTTTTTCTTTTCTACCTGACTAAACGATAAAAAAATGTTTGTGGCCTGAGGGGTAAGCTACTTGACAGCAAATAGCACAGATTCTGAGGTGTTGGTCATGGGACCAGCTTCAATCCCTCTCGGCAGTAGGCGTCTGCTGGAGAAATATAACGAGTAAGCCTCAACATGGTCGTTCGATCTGTATGAAATAAGAACCAAATCTCTCTAAAGTCACACCCTCTCTATCTTGAAAATGCTCGTGTTGGAAAATTAGATCATGGGTTTGTAGGCGCGGTTGCCCCCCTCCCTCCCCCCGACGGTAGCTGCCTCCATTATGAATGGTCGTGGTCTCACGTGGTGAAACCATCTAATGATGACTCCGTTCAGAAGGCTGGAATATACGTCATTCGATAAAGGAACACTATACAATGAATTCATAGAAGCAAGCTGTAACTTTTAAATGCCTTTATTCCCGGTCACAAATATATACAAGTTGAATAATCATGGAAAGTTTTTACAAGTGAAAGCCATGCTCATCTTCTGTATATTCTACCTCATATCTACTCGATGTCTGTTAGCTGTAGCGTACGTTGTGCAAGAGCTAACGAGGTCACATCCTCACACGCTGCTACTATTACTACTGCTGTTGCTGCTGGTACTACTACTACTACTACTACTACTACACTTCTTATCCCTATTTCACAGAATAAAGTTTGTTGGGTCTTTTTAGCAGTCTATTTATTTATTTACTTTTTTGTTCATGTTGAGATTGTAGTTGTTAGTTACAACAAAATGTTATGCTATAATCGATCATACTCATTTTATTCTTCTTACCAGTGTAATTTTTCAGCCTTTGCAAGTACGACATCCTGAACAATGAACTTTACATTATCCAATCGACTTTTCTAAATAAACTTACAATCATTCTGTCTGTTTGTCTCTCAGATGTTCGATGCACATCTATTATATTCACCAACTGTACTCGGCATGTAATGCAAAAAGTGGATTAATCATATCAGCACATTTCATTTAAAAGACAATACACTGTTATGTTCGCTGCATATTACGTAGACCGACAGACTCCTAAAGATATTAGCATCAAGCAAGTTGTGAACATTTAAGATGCCAGTAGTCATATTATATTTCTATGGTGCGGAACACAAGTTGCCAATATTAAGATTTGCGGAGGAAATATTTTGCAAAAGTCAGTGGCAGGTTTACCGAATAAATAAATATTGATTTTTCTTTGCATATCTTTGTTTGTTTTTCTTTTTTTTACGAAACAAAAGTTACATATTTTCTTTTTAATGACATTTATACAGTAATACTGTTATTCCTTGTACCATAAAATATTATGGATATTCTGAACATATTTTTAGATTAGATTTCCTTCAAGCAATAATAATTGTGTCTAATTTAGGCACAAGGCCAGCAATTTTAGGACGAGTAAGTCGATTCCATCGCCCCAAGTACTTGACTGCTTCTTTAATTCATCTTTATTTTATCGACTCAAATAGGATGAACTGCAAAATTAATTGCAGCAGGATTTGAGGTCGGAGCGTAAAAATCCTGAAAGAATACCGCAAAACAGTTTTGCAGACGTGTTAACGATTCGGCAAATCTTCTGCCCTACTTGAAGCTGTAATGATGATTTTTCACATTGACACAATGTCACACTTTCCAGCTGGAGAGATACAGGGTCTTAGACATTTCCAACCACTCTGCCGCACACATTTGCGTGCAGCGTATTCTCTGCTTGTGGGACATATGTTTTTGAGAGGAATAGGTAAAATACTAGGGTATTTAGAAGACTTAGGTGTTTTAATGCACTGCATCGGTACTTCTTCGTGGCTAAGTGCAATAAACACCTCCATTTTAGTCTCTCTGGCTTCAAACAATTTTGAATCGTTTTGTTTGTGTGTGTATATAATTATGTGCACACATATACGCACACACACACACACACACACGCATATACATACATTATGTATATTATATATTTCACATACATACATATATACATACATACATGATGGCCGTCCACTCGTGACCGAGGAAGACCATTGCTGACCTTCAGGAACATTGTGCGCTCTAGGACTAACTTATGTTTTGCATTTGTGACATGTACGTATGCATGCATGTATGTCATTCAGTTTTATTTCAAGATTTCTTACCAACAGAGAAAGATCCGGTTTCTAACCTTGATCCAAGGCTCCTTGTATGTATGGATGGATGGATGGATGGTCTTGGTCTTGAGGGTATTGCAGGGATACTGTTGTGATATAATGTGCACCAATTTCCTCCAGCTGGTTGTGTACCAGATCTACATAAAACACTTACCAGTTCATTTCATAA
This sequence comes from Octopus bimaculoides, assembly GCF_001194135.2. Taxonomy (NCBI): domain Eukaryota; kingdom Metazoa; phylum Mollusca; class Cephalopoda; order Octopoda; family Octopodidae; genus Octopus; species Octopus bimaculoides. The sequence continues at coordinate 73,506,155 of NC_068984.1, forward strand.
AGTTACCAATCCTCCAATGACGATGGCATAAAGTTTTATCAACCTTTGTTGTCCCCTAAAACTACATCGGTTGTATAGAAAGAGGGTACTTGCTGCATGTGCAACTGCTAGTTTTAAATAATGTCTTTGCCCAGTACTGCATTCTACAGAGATCTTTCCTGTTGCAAATACATAGTCAACTCTGACCAACGGGTGGTCTAGTAGTCTTACTCTTACAACCGTAATATCTATTACGATCATAATACATACGATCAGATTTTTTATTTTCAAATAGTTTATCCTAGGATTTTATTTTCGGATATATCATTTATTTTTAAGACAATAGGCTATGATTTGAAGGAGACTTAGTTATTATTTCTTACATGTCAACCGACTGAATAGAGGCTTTCGCGCTGGTTAGTACATGTTGTTGTTGTCTTGCACCGAGTTAAATTTGATCGAGCCAACTTATGATGAAAGACATTCCAATCGTGACTACTCTGTCTTTTAAGAATATTTCAGGATAGCATTGTCTCCATACACCAAGGCAGCGAGCTGGCAAAATTGTTAGCACGCTGGACAAAATGCTTAGCGCTATTTCGCCCGTCGTTACGTTCTGAGTTCAAATTGCACCGAGGTCGACTTTATCTTTCATCCTCAACAATTAAGTTGAGTACTGGGATCGATGTAATCAACTATCCTCCTCCCCAAAATTTCAAATTGTACCTATAATAGAAAGGATTATCTACATACTAAAAGTAGCAGCCAATATCCTTCAAATTACTACCTTCATTTTAAATAAGGAATAAACTCATTTGATAATCCAATCCTACATTAATTTATGAGATAGTCATGGCTGGAATACATTTGACCTACCTGGTGGTTAAACAACAACGACACGAATAAAATCTCTCCACTCGTTTCTTCCTCTTTCATTCACTTCAGTTTAGCCCTTTTACCAAACCTCAAGACCACCTCTACAGATCGCTCCATCTGCTAGAAAATACAGCTAAATTCTCTCAAATTATATCCTACTGGTATGGGAAATGGAAGGAAATATAAGATAATATAGTCTTAAAGCGATCATTGGCAAACTGGCGCGCGTGACTTTATGAATGGAATGCCTAACAGAAGGTTACTTTGAATCTTTTTAATAGTACGGTCCGCATGATTATGAACTGTGTATCATGCAGCCTGCTTCTTGAAAAAAAGGGTTGTCCATGCCTATCCTGTAGAGAGGGAATTGTCGTGGTTGAAATGCTTGTTCCTCATAGGTCTGCATGGTCGGGTTGACCTGGTGTAAAAAAGAAAGTAATACCCAACGCCAGGGTAGATGTATGGTCTATCGGTCCAGAAGTGCTCTTTTGTCTGTATTTTTAGCAGCTTCACCATCCATCACCGGCTCGCCAAACCTGTCGCGACTTTACAATGTTACTAATTTTTTGGTAGCTGGGTACACTAGAGCAACGTGGAATGAAGTATTTTGCTCAAGAAAACAACGCATCGTCCGATCTAGGGGATCGAAACCAAAATCTTACGATCAGGAGTCTGACACCCTAACCACTAAGCCGTGCGCCCCCACTTGGCTTTGTGTAGACAACAGTAATAATAATCCAGAAGGCAGCGAGCTGGCAGAAATGTTAGCACGCCGGGCGAAATGCTTAGTGGTATTTCAGATGTCTTTACGTTCTGAGTTCAAATTCCGCCGAGGTCGACTTTGCCTTTCATTCTTTCAGGGTCGATAAATTAAGTACCAGTTGCATACTGAGGTCTAGCTAATCAACTGGCCCTCTCCCCTAAAATTTCCGGGATTGTGCCTTGAATAGAAAATGATATTAATAACCCAGGCCCTGTTTTCCATTCGTCTCTCCTTTACTTTGTTCTTTGTCAGTACTAAATTCTTCGCCCAGTCCTTTCTGGTCCAGAACTGTAACATTCTAGGGAGCTCGTATGGTGAGTGGTGTGCTTTAGTGTATTCGAAGCACAATGATATTAAATAAAATATTGATTTAATACTTTAGTACAAAGTCGGCAATTTCGAGGAAGTGGGTAAGTCGATTACATCGATCTCCAGTATTGAACTGGTACAAATGTAATCGACCCCACCCCGCAAAAGATGAAAGGTAAATTCGACCTCAATGGAATTTGAACTCAGAACGTAAAGATGAACGGGATGCTCTAAATGTTTTGCTCGGCATGCTAACGATTCTGCCAACTCGCCGCCTTAAAATACAAGTAAAATATTTAAGAAATGAAGAGCGGCAAGTTAAGTTCTGAGGTCAAACGCCACCGGGGTTGAATTTGTTTTTCATCCTTCCGAGCTCGATAAAATAAGTACCAGTTGGGCACGAGAGTTGATGTAATTGCTTTGCCTCCTCTCCCAAAACTGCACGCACTGTGCAAAAATTTGAAACTAATATTTCAGTAAAGGAAACAAACAACGGGATTATGAAATGTATTTACGTTCCATTTTACTTTCATTTTAACCTTTTAGTTACTATATTTCTGTTGAAATACGCTGCCCTTGTCTCAAACAATTTTGAAGATAACACAGAATTTAATAAATAACTTTGTCATTATTAAGCTGATACTTGGGACCTAACTTAATTTGGAAAGTTGATGGAAGGTTTTAATTTAGATCACTTTAAAATAAGGAGCTTGCCTCATAGAAGCAGAAGCGGCCTCAAGAAGGTTAGAATTGAATCATTTAACTTCCATTTTTCATGTTTTCATTCTACAGAAGAAATGTAAGGCGCACTGTAAAATAACAGCTACTCCAGAATTTCCCTCTAAGACCACATTTTTTATTTTTACATTTACGTTAGTTATTCAAGTTAGACATGAACTTTACTTACCACTCTTGGAGGAAATGGAAATATCATAGACATTGACCATCGTCTTTTGACTATTTTATATTTTTTTGCTGGTTTTATTCATTGGACTGCGACCACGTTAAAATATGACAGTCTTATTGATCCCAGGACTTATTTCAGTCATATATATTTTGTCGATCTCTGTCTCGGCAGATTCATACAGATACGCAAACTTTACACACACGCACGTATGTATGTATGTATGTATGTATGTATGTATGTATGTATATATGGGAGAATGTACGAAAAAACAACAACAGACGAGGACAGGTGGTGTAAATAACAAAAGGATGTATTAGTATGACGCTCAGGAATACGGAAAGTCTTTGACGTTTCGAGCTACGCTCTTCAACAGAAAGAATACGGAGACAAGGAGAAAAACACGGAGAAAAAAAATTGAATAGTGTTCAGTCAACGGTCAATCATAATAATCATGTATATATGTATGTATGTACATTGGCTCGAAACTCTAGACGCTTGAGTCACACCACTTCGGCGAATTAAGTCTTAAACATTTTGCTTTATGGAATTATATATGTGATCTATACATAACTTTAAATGTATAAAAGTTTTCGCATAAATAATATGATTATAATTAGTATCGCCATTCTGTTCATGTTCAATTAGGCAACTAATCGTTTATATAGAGACAAATATTTATTAAGTCGGTTGTAATAATAATAACCTACTGAATGGCATTATTTTCGCATATGTTTCTTGCATCACTTACTAAATTAGCGAGTACACGAAAATGTACAAAAATTAATATGCATTACAGCATCTGACAGTCTATTTTAGGAAATGGTTGATTACAGATTGTCTGCATGCATAGCATGAACATACACAGTGCATTTTAGATAACTTGATAATAGCAATATTAACTATCAAATTACTTGAGTTCAGTTTAAAATATATCTTACCATAAAATGGCATATACCAGCAAAAAAGAAATCAAAATCAGTTACTTATTATTCTCATGGGTTTGTTCAATCCTTTTATGCGTACATATATTGTGGTACAGCGTTTGTCATTTTAAGTGTGTGCGCGTGTACGAGAGAGCTTGCAAGCCGTCAAAGTGATACGAACCCAATGTACCCGTGATGATTACTCATCTGATAAGGCTACATCAGGAACATGCATCACAACCAAATATGCTCGACATGGTGGTCTAACGTGATAAACAGCGCATGACTTTGCAGTTAGAATTTTCTTCAGGTCGGGTAGCCCATCTTGCTCAAAAAGTCTCCGAATAAGGGCTGTTTAAGGGTCTTGAACAAAACACCAATGTTTCCAGAAGTGAATTATTCAAATCCCAAAGAATTCCTCTCAGCACTTAGTTATGATTATACCACCCCCACCCACCAACTACTTCTGCTCGTGATCAGATATGCACATATTGTCAGCCACTCAGCTGGTTAAGGTCAAACTCTGACAAGTAAATCTGTGGAATTGAGCAGAATATTTGCTGTAGTCTCCGAATAAGGGCTGTTTAAGGGTCTTGAATAAAACACCAATGTTTCCAGAAGTGAATTATTCAAATCCCAAAGAATTCCTCTCATCACATGGCTATGATTACCCACCAACTACTTCTGCTTGTGATCAGATATGCACATATTGTCAGCCACTCAGCTGGTTAAGGTCAAAATCTGACAAGTAAATCTATAGAATTGAGCAGAATATTTGCTGTAGCCCATCTTTCATACCAAGACAAAAGCCCATCTTTGATACCGTATGTGTGTCTGCTTTTTCTTTTTTAATTTAAAGTAAATTTTGACTAGCCACAGACTTAGTAGCAAAGTTGTGAAGGAAAGTATCTAGATTTAACGTCATCCTTTAAATCTTAAGGTCGTGTAGATTTTTTTAGTGCCAGATACTGTGATCGTTTGTAGCGTATGAATTAATGTATGTATGTAGTGAAGGCGCGGTCATAGGATCGCGGTTTCGATTCCCAGACCGGGCGTTGTGAGTGTTTATTGAGCGAAAACACCTAAAGCTCCACGAGGCTCCGGTAGGGAATGGTGGTGAACCCTGATATACTCTTCCACCACAACTTTCTCTCACTCTTACTTCCTGTTTCTGTTGTGCCTGTAATTCAAAGGGTCGGCCTTGTCACACTGTGTCACGCTGAATATCCCCGAGAACTACGTTAAGGGTACACGTGTCTGTGGAGTGCTCAGCCACTTGCACGTTAATTTCACGAGCAGGCTGTTCCATTGATCGGATCAACTGGAACCCTCGACGTCGTAAGCGACGGAGTGCCAACACACACATGTATGTATGTATGTATGTATGTATGTATATACACACATATACGCGTATACATTCTTTCCTGCGTTTGAAGAAAAGTTATTGTTATATTAAAATCCAGGAAAATTTGAAGAGGGTCATATTGTCAGTCAAAGTTTCTAGAATCATGGTAATGTTAGGAAAGCTGCAAAGTATCTGTGAATCATTAATTTTTCCAATTATTTAAGAAATATTACTTACGTTTTACATAATAATCCTGTAAGTATAACCGGATATATCCTCAGTAACGCTTCCGCGTGATTAGTTGAAGGGGGATGGGAGGATGGGGAGGAGGAAGAGAAAGAGAGAGATGGGGAGGGGTGGGAGAGTGAAATGTGTGATTTTTTAAACTAAGTTTTTTTCCCCCTTCGTTACTTAGCTCATCTGTAACGCTTTTACGTGATTAGTTGAAGGGAAAGGCGAAGCGTGGAAGAAAAAGGAGAGAGAAAAAGAGGCTAAGGTGAAGAGAGAAAGAGGGAGAATGCTGTGTATCAAATCTATAAAATTGTGCATAAAGTATATAAAGTACATCAAACAATCATCATATTCCAATTTCCTTTTCTTTTCAATGACTAGCAGATGAGTGACTATCTTTTGATATAGACACAGCACAGGCTACACTTTCAAGGTTTTTGGATAAAGTCTTCAGAAAAAAAAGCCCAATAAGTTTACCATTAATTCTGTGAAATATTCACGGGTCCCACTAGTTAAGTAATAATACAGTTGGACGATGCAGACGAAACGTCTTGGTATGGAAAAGTCTATTTAGCTTCTTAAAGATGACGCAGTTTGATCAGTAAATTAAAAGTACTCTGTGAGATAAAGTACATTCGGGAATCGTGCGTTGTATTCACATGGGAAGTATGAATACTATTAATACCACCACTTTATTAAATTTTTTACAATATTTAAAATAATTAAAGGATTTCATGATTAAAAAATATCAATTTTGGTTACCTACAAATGATGGTTATCTTGACAAGATTGATAGACATCAAATTATTATTGCATATTATCTCCAAATTTTGGCAGAAGGCCAGCAATTATCGAGAGAGGGAGAAGTCAATTACATCGATCTCAGTGCTCAACTGATATTTATTTCATCGACCCTGAAAGGACGAAAAGCAAAGTCGACCTCGGCGGAATTTGAACGCAGAACATAATGCGGACGAAACTCCACTAATCATTTCGTCTGGCGTGCCAATGATCTTGCCAGCTCGCCCCCTTTTAGAAATTATAGCATATTGGAAGCAAGAAATACTTGTTTTTACTATTTGCACAGATAACATGTTGCTGCAAGATATCTTTGTCAACCATTGTAATTTTGTATTACACCTTGTAATAGTGTCTGTAAATTTATTAAGTTCTCTTTCTCTAATGATAGGCTATTACAGCAATTATGCAAACCAAATGGTAAACAATTTGAACGATTACTTCTGCATACACAAATAAGATAATTTTCCAAGGGCAAATCGTTAGCACACTTTTTTTTAATTGTTTAATAGTGATCAAATTTATGCAACACCACAACCATCCTTTGGCAACCGATTTCGAACTTAAATCATCATAATATTGCTTATCTAGCAGATAGGTTTAACAAATACAATTCAACAATAATGTAGTTACAAGAGTTTTAAGAGGAGTAATGTAAGGGCCAAAAGTATTATCAGGTCATTGTGGTCAAATTACGATTGGATCAACAAAATATTGCCAGAAGTGACTCATCATTTACCATGAGGTTAACATTCCTTACTCATTAATTTCTCTTGATGATGATATTAGTGGGCGATTCTATGATTTACATAGCATGATCACCTTCAATTAGATTATTGACCTATTTTCAGTTGATCTATATACACTGAATACTTGATTAAAAGAGGAAGTGATTAACTTTGTCAATTTTTTTTTTTTATTATTTGTGCAGTATTCAATTCAGTTAGCTACGCCCTGTACTGCATCAATGATACGAGTTCTAGATACCTTAATCTCTAGAACATTGCTAAGGGATTCATATTTTGCTGAGAATGGGTTCAGTACAATGGTACATTTACTATCATATAACCGCATGTACTTCAAAAGATGATCTGCGTTTAATGTTGTCTACGATTGAACCTAATGTACATGAACTGGCAAATATACATATTCCTCAAAGTTAGTATTTTTAAAGCAACTGATTTATTATAATTCTTTATTTCAGATGTGGTGTGCAAGTGAGATGACTGAGCTGGTACGGTCATGTAATGTGTATGGACGAGGACGGCTGTGTAAAGAAGTGCCGATCTCTAACTGTGGTGGTGGTGGCGGGGGGAACCTATGGTAGAGATAGACCCAGGAAGACATGGGATGAGGTGGTGAAGCATGATCTTCGAATGATGGGCTTCACAGAGGCAATGACTAATGACCGAGACCTTTAGCGATACACCATGCTTCAGAAGACCATTCAAGCCAAGTGAAATCATAGTTGCGACTGATGCCGGTGCCATGTAACTGGTACCCGTGCTGGTGGCACGTAGAATGCATCTTTTGAGCGTTGGGTCTCATGGAGGCAATGTGGTCGATGCCGGTGTCGCTTAATTAGCACCTGTGCTAGTGGCACGTAAAAAGCACCTTTCGAGCGTTGAACCTCACGGAGGCAATGACAAATGACTGAGGCCTTCAGGAATATGCCATGCTTGAGTAGAAGACCCATCAAGCTAAGTGAAATCGTAGTCGTGGCAAATACTGGTTTCACGAAAATGGTACTCGTGCCGGTGGCAAGTAAAAACACCCATTACACTCTTGGAGTGGTTAGCGTTAGGAAGGGCATCCAGCCGTAGAAACCATACCAAATCAGACTTAAATCTCGTGCAGCCCTCCTGCTTCCCAGCCCTGGCCAAACCATCCAACCCAAGCCAGCATGAACAACAGACGTTGATTGATGATGATAAATTCTTTATTTAAAAGTTACCCCACGAAAACAAGCTTCACATTTGAATTTTTTACAAATCCCTTACTTCTGAATATATCTTGAAGCACTTTTCGCATGTTTATTTCAGCGTTTGAGGAAAATTTCCATTGTGCATGCTTGTGGCTAAATCCTCTAATGTTTCCAGTTATATTAAAACTAGGCATCATTGTGGTATGGACCGGGTATCGACCTAGTCAAGATGAAACAGCTCCTTCAGCAGAACCCTACTACAATGATCACATTGATATGCTCAACAGCAACCTGCTTTCTTCTTTCTTGACACAATTTCAATTCTATTTTCCACACACACCTTCTCTCTCTCTCTCTGTATTTCTATCTCAACAACATATCATTAGACTGAAAGTCCTCTTTTAAAGTCTGTGTTGTGTTGTCTAACAAAAAGATAACTATATGTGTTATATATATACATATAGTTATTTATTTTTAGTCTGTGTTGCAGACTTGCATTTAAAATTCCTGAATTTTAATCAAAATCTGTTAGTTACTATGGTGACAACACTACCTGTCTGTCTGTCATTCTCTGCCTCTCTCAACAACTTTTTCCCTCCCTTCTTTTAAATATGCATTGTGACAAAAGTTATCTCCCCTTCTGATTCCTTCTCTTCTTCCCTATCATCACATATATCACACTTAGTTTCCATTCGTCTATGGCTGCAATGTACTTTGCCATAATCTTCAATAATACAATATGTATGATGATATATATTTAAATTCTATGATATATATAATACTATAGTCTATTTCAGAATGATCCTGAAATATGATTTCCCCAATTTTTGTTAAAAATTGATAAATGTAAATTTTATCAATTCCAGTGAGGATTTAATGGGCGATAAACATTTCTTAAAATGAAAATACTAAAAATTCCTTCTAACTCCTAGGTATGGCTCACTTCGCAAACACACGGTTTCAGGCTTAGTCCCAATGCATGGTACCTTGGTTAAATATCTTTTATTATATCCCCAGACCATCCAATGTCTGAGAGTGAATTAGGTAGATGGAAATTGTATGGAGACCTATTATATATGTGTGTGTGTATATATATGTATGCATCAAAGGACTTGGAGAAAACCTTTGACAGGGACCCCTATCCCTTATCTGGTAGGCTATGCAGAAACTGGGGATTGACAAATGGTTGATAAGGGCTGTACAGGCTCTATACAGAGAGGCCTTTAGTAAGGTTAGGATTGGCAATGAGTATAGTGAAGAATTCCGGGTAGAAGTAAGGGTCCACCAACGTTCAGCCCTCAGTCCCCTTTTATTCATCATAGTCCTCCAGGCAATAACAGAGGAATTCAAGACAGGTTGCCCCTGGAAGCTCCTCTATGCTGATGACCTGGCCCTCATAGCAGAATCACTACCAGAACTAGAAAAGAAATTTAGGGTGTAGAGGCAAGGATTAGAATCAAAACGCCTTAGAGTCAATGGAGCAAAGACCAAAGTTCTAGTAAGTAGGAAAGCGAACACATCACACACACCCTCAGGTAAGTGGCCTTATTCGATGTGTAGAAAAGGTGTAGGTAGAAACCCCATAAGATGTACCCAGTGTAAGCTGTGGACACCTAAGAGGTGCAGCAACATCAAAGGAAGATTAACCAAGAAGCTAGCTTTCGTGTGCGGCAGATGCACAGGGGCAATAAACACTGAAGATGCTCAGAAAACAGATTCCATCACACTCCAGGGCAAAAACTAGAAGTAGTTGATAGCTTCCGCTACCTAGGTGACCAAGTCTGTAGTGGGGGTGGGGGTGGATGCTCAGAGAGCGTTACTACTAGAATAAGAATAGCCTGGGCAAAGTTTAGAAAGCTTCTACTGCTACTGGTGACAAAGGGCCTCTTGCTCAGAGTGAAAGGTAGATTCTACGATGCATATGTGCAAACTGCCATGCTTCATGGCAGTGAAACATGGGCCGTGACTGCGGAGGACATGCGTACGCTCAAAAGAAATGAAGCTAGCATGATCCGCTAGATGTATAATGTCAGTGTGCACATGCGACAAAGTGTAAGCACCCTGAGAGAAATGCTGGGCATAAGAAGCATAGGATGTGGTGTGCAAGAGAGACGTTTGCACTGGTATGGTCATGTACTATGGATGGATGAGGAGAGATGTGTGAAGAAATGCCACTCCCAAACAGTTGAAGGAATCCAGAGTAGAGGTAGACCCAGGAAGACATGGGATGAGGTGGTCAAGCATGACCTTCGAACGTTGGGCCTCACAGAGGCAATGATGAAAGACCAAGACCTCTGGAGATATGCTGTGACTGCGAAGACCTGGCAAATAAAGTGAGTTCACAGCTGTATCCTACACCAGTTTCGCATAACCAGCCCCAGCCCATTCAAAAGTACCTTGGGTTGTCGGGCAGCCTGCTGTGATTGAGGAGACATATTGAGTCAAGTACATCAACATCAAAATGAAAATCAAATGGAAATTGTAGTTGTGATACCTGTGCCAGTGGCACGTAAAAAGCACCATCCGAATGTGGCCGATGCTAGCACTGCCATGACTGGCTTCCATGCCGGTGGCATATAAAAAGCACCAACTGATCATGGCCATTGCCAGCCTCCTCTGGCCCCTGTACTGGTGGCACGTTAAAATCACCCACTACACTCACAGAGTGGTTGGCATTAGGAAGAGCATCCAGTTGTAGAAACACTGCCAGATCAAACTGGAGCCTGGTGCAGCCGCCTGGCTTCCCAGACCCCAGTTGAACCATCCAACCCATGCTAGCATGGAAAACGGACGTTAAACGATGTTGATGTGTGTGTGTGTGTGTGTGATATGTGTGTTTATGTCTTTATGTTTGTGTTTGTAAACCTGACTGTTTGACAAACCAGTATTGGTTTGTTTACATTCATCTAACTTAGTGGTTTCGCAAAAGAGGCCAGTAGGATAAGTAGCAAACATAAAAATAAGTAAAGGGATCAATTTGATCAACTAAATCCTTCAAGACGATGCCCCAGCATGGCTGCAATCCAATGACTGAAACAAGTAAAAAGTAAGAGATAATTAAGAAACTAGGTTCCGTTTTTGTGCTATGTCAGGAACCCAAATTATTACAAGTTTTATGGAGTCAGTCTTTAGTCTACGTACAAATCGGAATGGTTGGAATTGAGAATGCACTTGATATTTTTTTTTTTTCTCTTTACTAACTTCATTTCAGAATAGATTGAAAGAGTCAAGCGAAGAAATCACCCAGTCTCAGTGTTATAGTAATAAGACACAGAGCACAATCAAACAACCTTGAATGACAAGGAACAGATTAACTATTGTTCTAATGTATTTCTTTTATAATGTATATACTCGGACAAATGTTGTGATCAGTATATGTGTGTGCATGCATATGTGTATATAGGTACATATATACACATACACACACACACATATATATATACACATATATACGTGCATACATATATACATACATACATGCATATATATACATACATATATACACAAATATATTCATACATACACACATATATTCACATTATATATATACATGTATATGTATAGATATATATATATATATATGTATGTATGTATGTAAATATATATATATATGTATTGATGTAAGTATATATGTGCATTCATACATACATATATATATATATATATATATATATATATATATATATGAATACATGTATACACACACACATATATATATGCAAATACACAAATATATGCACACAATTTTATGTACACACACACACACACACACACACAAACACGCATGTGAGAGTACAAATCTCTTTACAACTGGCAATTCTTCACCATGATTCTTCTATCTGGTGACAGTGTTCTGGGAAATACTATTTCAAAATTTATTATAAGATTGCCAAATTTATCGGGATTGTCAGCATGTGGCATTCCTTCTCCTGGCACTACTTTTGTGTAACCAGGTCTGAAACAGAAACATAAATAGCTTTGCATTAGTTAATGGTAAAACTATGTTCAGTATAGATAACAGATATTTTGCTTAACAGCACAGATTAAATGCTAGATCAGCTACAGTGGCTAAAATGTATTTCTAGTACTGTTTTGTTGCTACATTAAAAATATATATTAAATTACCACTCACTATTTTCACCTATGGAGCTTTACATTGCTATTCTAAATACTAGTAATAGCAGCCAAATCTCCCTTAAGTTATACATTTGCCTTTTTGAAACGGGACCTACAGAATATTAGAATACTACAAGCAGAAACCAATGACTTTGATTTCTGGTCTGCTTGTTTTGACTAGATCTGGGGCCAGATAAATAATGTGTTTTAGATTGAGTTTCTAAAACAGACAGCAGAAATAACTTGACTGAAAGGATCGGGAACTGAAGTTTTATTTTAAAAATCATACTTTACTTTTTACAGGTATCTAGGTGTGGGAGCTTAGCTGAGAGGTTTACATCTTCACTTGGAACCCTGTAACTCCGAGTTCCATAGTTGCTATGATTGGATAATCTTCCTAATACCTATCACTGATACAGAAAACACTAGGTGCATCTTATGTCACAATCACTAAAGTTCTTGTTTTGTAGCCAGTAAGACTAAAGAGCCTTCTCTAATGATGTTGTCCCTCATCATTTGCCAACCATTTTACAAAGTTTGATGGGTGCATTTTATCACAGCAGTATCACTGGAGGGGTTAATTTGTCTGTTCATTCAAGGTGACATAACTGAGGAAAGGGTCAGAAGAGAAAGTGATAACTGAAAAAAAAATAGTGTGAAAGGGTGGTAGAAAAGAGATGATATGGTGGGATCTACTTTGGCCTGACCTTCTCTCACCTCTGCATTCTCCTCATTCGACAATCTATCATTGTTTTTAATGTCCACATTTCTATGCTTGTATTGTCAGACAGAATTCAATGAGGCAGATTTCCTATGATTGGATGCCCATCACTGACTTTCACATGTTTCCAAGGAAATTAATATTTTCCCATAGCTGGGCATGTTTCCACAGAAGACAGGAAATAAATGACACTTTTTGTAAAGTGATGATGCCCAATAAAAAACTATTGCAAGCTGTCAAAACAAAGAACCACTCCCACATACATACACACTTACATGCATACATACATACATACATACATACATACATACATATATAAATACATACATACATACATACACACACAGACACATACATACATACATACATAAATACATACATACATACATACACACATACATATACACACACACATATACATACATACACATACATACATACATACATACAGATAGACAGAGACAGACATATATATACTTATATATAGAAAGATGGAGACACAAAAACACATATACAAATGCATGCATATATATATATATAGGTTGGGTTTTTTTCAAGTTCCCTCTACTAAATCCACCCACAAGGCTTTGGTCAGCTTAGAGTATAGTACAAGACACTTGCCCATCTATGCATCACAGTGGAACTGAATCCAAAACCATATAGCTGGCAAGCAAACTCCTTGGTCAGACACAGTAAGTGCACAAATATGGTTCCATAAATTCTTTTTGCAAACATCTCATTTCTCTCCGGTACATTGCCTTGAAATCCAAAGCAACTCTCACCTAGAATCCTCATCTCTCAGAACATCTAAATCCTTACATTATTTTCAGCTTCTCTTCTAGCTTTGATATTACTCTTTGCTTCTAACTCCTTCTAAATAATTCTAAGCCTATCTATCTATTATGCCTCTATAGTACTTAGCCACTAACATGGTTTTGTCTAACTGGATCCTTGTACCAATAATACATCTGTTCTGTTGCTCACAGCAAACTGTCTTCAAGATCCCAGTTGTCCTCTATATAATAAATCGTTGTTTCCTTCCTTCCTGTCATATTCCTCAGCTAGTGCTTCCCTGAACCAACATCTGGTTAAGAAGATATTCAGTTTTTAGATCTCTGTTTGCCATCAACCTCTCATACTAAGGTCATTGGCCGTTAGACTATTAGACTACACCAACAACATAAAAGGTGAAAAATATTTAGTAACTATTTTCTACTTACTTTACTACATCGGTAATAGGAATATGTAGAATTCGATCATCCAAAGTAGAAATATCAACTATACATCCTGTCAAGGCCTTCTCCAAGGACACAGTAGCTGTATGGTATAAATCATGACCTTTTCTGTGAAACCGTTTGTGTGAATGGTCTTTCAATGTGAAGATAATATCGGCTGAAATTATGATGAAAATATTATAATCAATTGTGAGGAAACTGATTTTCTTATGTTACTAATAGACACAGATGGGAGTTTTTAAGTGTTTGGGTACCTTGGGTACGAAGCACTGATTTTGCAGTAAGGAACAAATAATAATTAAATAAAATAATAGATTAAAACTGACTAAACACATGTGATTTTATAGGTCACAAAAAGGCCATAATGTAGTCATTCAATCCTCTAGAGATAGAAACCAAATCCCCATCAAATTACACTCTGCAGTGTTAAAAATAAGGAGACAGGGAGTAATATGGTGTGAGGTACAGAGTCTCTGGGAAAAAAGAGAGAAAAGTCACAGTTAGAATGCCTTTTATCAAAGATCTTCTCAATTAAGGTCTTTAGGGGACAAGAAGTAACAGCATTGGTCTATCCCCTAATGTTCTATCCCAAATAACCTGGTACCAAATGTTAACATTTTGTAAAATTGTAGAATTATGTGTGCTGCATCATGTACAAAAGAAAATGCCATCAGTGGATTTGTACTCAGAGCTCCAAAGCTGGTAGTCCAACACCATATTCACTTGACCATAATAACTTTGCATGTTCCTAAATAGCATCTAACCACGGAAACCATGCCAAAACAGACAAATGGGGCCCGAGTAGCCCTCCAGCTGGCCAACTCCTGCCAAACTATCCAACCCAAACCAGCATGAAGACTGGATGTTAAAAGATGATGATGATGAATATATACATATACATATATAAAGAAAATGAAAAATGGCATAAATACCAGGAATTGTATTGGGTCCTTGATCACTCTCATTCGGAAAGACGATTGTAGTATCAGGCAGCCATCCTTTCCTTACGGTAATGTTAAGAATCTTGTCTCTGATACTTGATGTATGTCCATCATCATTCATAACCTAAATCATTTGGAACAACAGGAAGAATATGAAATGTGTGTGTGTGTGTGTGTACGTACTATATGGGAAATAGACTTTAAACGATGACTGATATATATATATATATATATATATATATATATATATATTCTATGTGTGAGTATGTATATATATATATA
>NC_068984.1:73521826-73522526 GCF_001194135.2 Octopus bimaculoides
ACATAAGATGCACCATTTTGAGCGTGGCCGTTGCCAGTACCGCCTGACTGGCCTTCGTAGGATTTTCGAGCGAGATCGTTGCCAGTGACCCTGGACTGGCTCTTGTGCGGGTGGCACATAAAAGACACCATTTCGAGCGTGGCCGTTGCCAGTATCGCCTGACTGGCCTTCGTGCGGCTGACACGTAAAAGCACCTACTACACTCTCTGAGTGGTTGGCGTTAGGAAGGGCATCCAGCTGTAGAAACTCTGCCAAATTTAGATTGGAGCCTGGTGTTGCCATCCGGTTTCACCAGTCCTCAGTCAAATCGTCCAACCCATGCTAGCATGGAAAGCAGACATTAAACGATGATGATGATGATGATGATATATATGTATATATGTATATTTGCAGTATAAGATATGTATTCAGAGAATCATTTGACTATCATAGAAACTTGAATTGCTGGAGTAACCATGATGTTCTGGTGATGTGATGAGCTAGCATTCTTTATTTGCATTGATTTCTGTATATACAAATGTATTGCATAATGTAGAGCATGCATATCAAGGCAAACATGTAAGCATGATTTCTTCCACACTGAAAATATTATTATATCAAGATGGCTTCGAAATAGTTAAGTGGTTAAATAAATATATTCCCCTTAACTGCCTCTTGACATTTTATGGTTGACACACACACACACACACACACACACACA
>NC_068984.1:73522708-73525661 GCF_001194135.2 Octopus bimaculoides
ACACACACACACACACACACACACACATGATGATGATGTCAATGATGATGACAAAGAAAACAATAATCAAAACAAACATTTAAGCCATTTCACTTTCATATTTCACAACCCAGCCCAGTTCTTCTTCTTTGCAGTTTGTTGAATTGCTAGAAGTAGCAACAAAATGAATTTCCATCAAATTATATGCTACTGACATTTTTTTGTTTCTGAAAGGATAGGTGGTACATAAATGTAATTCCAAATACACTAAATTAATCTGAAGAAAAGATGAAATAATCCTGTATGGAATATCTTCAATCACAGATCTTTTAGAGCATTGATAATCTTGGTCTAAAAATCGACAACAGTAGGAACAACAATTTCCATCTTCCACTCAGTATATCAACAAAAGTTGCCTGCTGTAACCTGGGATAGGAAAATACAATACTTTGCTAAAATGGTAACAATGCTACCAATGTTGTTCATGTAGATGTTTAGCACAAGGTCAACTCTGATCAAGACATGAGCACTTCCTCTTTTTACAGGGAGTGTAGCACTGAATGTTACATCCTATAGCTTCTCTGTTTCCAAGTTTAGTGGAATAAAACACCTTTACTTGACAAACAGGTAAGAGTTGTCAGTAAAAGAAAAATGCACATTACCTCAAATAAATATGCATCTAACCTATGCGAGCATAGAAAACAGGACGTAACACAAATGATTAAATAAACAACTGTAGAATAGTTGTAGAAGGCAATTTGGCTAGTATAAAACTATGCAGGAGCGAGTTATTCCTTTGTGATATACTCTAAGAACACAATCACACAGCATATCTAAGATGGCTCTAAAATCAGTTGAATTTGAAAAAAAGAATCAAAAAGAGGTGAAACTTATTAGATCAATGCAGCCAGGTTGCAGTTTTGGTGTTCTTCAGCATCCAGCCTGCTCTGTTGCATTAACCATTCTTGTAAGTAAAGCTGTACAGAGATTAGAACTACATTGCAAATGCATATACATACATGCATGTATACATGTACATATATATATATATCTTTGTAAATATACATGTATATAAATGTATGAGGTGGTATCGAAAGGTTCCTGGACTGGTTATGTTTAATAAAGAATAACTTATTTACCTAAGTTTTAACATAATTTTCTTCGAAATAGTCACCTTGTGCAGCAATACACTGGTCCCAGCATTCCTGCCACTTCTGGAATCTGGCCTGGAAGTCATTTTCCCTAAGAGACATGCGGACCTTCTGCTATTTGCTCTTGATCTCAACAGCAATATTAAAAAGCGACCTTTGAGCTGCATTTTCATCTTGGGGAAGAGATGGAAGTCCACAGATGTTAAATCTGGCAAATAGGGTGAGTGTTGAAGTGATATCATGTTGTTTTTAGCAAGAAACCCACATGTGAGAAGAGCTCAGTAACAGGGTGCATTGTCCTTGTGAAGAATCCAAATGTTAGGATTGCCTGCATGAACTCATACGACAGACCAACAACATCAACAATGTCATTGATTGTCCTCTGACAGTCCTCATCCACAAGCTAATGAATTTTCTCCACATTTCCAGGGGTAGTGCTCATGGTAGGTCTTAATTATCTCAAATAATAATAATTATTTTTATTATTATTATTTTGTACTATAGGCACAAGGCCTGAAATTTGGTGGAGAGTATAGTCAATTACATTGACTCCAGTACATAACTGGTACTTATTTTATCGACCCTGAAAGGATGAAAGGCAAAGTTGACCTCAACAGAATTTGAACTCAGTACATAAGGATGGATGAAATACTGCTAAGTATTTAGCCCGGCTTACTAATGGTTCTGGCAGCTCGCTGCCTTTATATAATAATAATAATAATAATCATAATCATAATAATAATAATAATAATGGTTTCAAATTTTGGCACAAAGCCAGCAGTCTGGAGAAGGATTAAGTTAATTAAATTGACCCCAGTGCTCAGCTGGTACTTATTATATCAACCCCAAAAGGATGAAAAAGAAAGTTGACCCTGGTGGAATTCAAACTCAGAGTTTAAAGATGGATGAAATGCTGCTAAGCACTTCATTTGATATGCTAATGACTCTGCTACCTTGCCACCTTAATAATAATAATGAGGATAGTAATAATAATAATGGTTTCCAATTTTAGCACAAGGCCAGCATGTTTCGAGGAGTGGGTAAGTTGATTCCATCAACCCCAGTGTTCAACTGGTACTTATTTTATCGATCCCAAAAGGTTGAAAGCCAGAATCGACCTCAGAAGAATTTGAACTCAAAACGTAAAGACATTTGGAAAGCTACTAAGCATTTTACCCAATGCATTAACAATGCTACCAGCTGACCAATAATAACAATTGTTAATAATAACTAGTTAAAACATGTAATAGATGAACAATAAACAAGAAGACAATTGTAAACAAGGTCTGGTATATAGAGATAAAATTAGTAAGACCAGAGAAAAATTCAATCTAATTATTATAGATAATGCCAATCTTACAAACAAATCATTGAAAAAAAGCTTTGAAATCTTGTTACTGACTTTTGGTTCATAGACTTCCCTTGATGATATGATTGATGTTGTTTTCGTATTGCAGCTAAAATCTGGGAATGGACCAGTGATGTTTGTGTGGAGGTAGGATAGTGTGTAGTGTTGGGCTGGTGGGTTGAGTTGGAGGTAGATGTAGTTAGATGCAGGTTAGATTAAGATGGGTTTGTGGGACAGCTTCAGCTGATTCGGTGCTGATATTCTGATGATGTGGTTCCTATTTGGTTGAGTGTTTGTCTGGTTTGGTCTGATCTCATCAGCTTAACTTAGAATCTGTCTGTGTGTATGAATATTTGGGGCTTACTTCACAATGCATATACGCACATGCACATATATATACATTCACACACACACACACACAAACACACATATATATATATATATATATATATATATATATATATATATATATATA
>NC_068984.1:73525729-73531266 GCF_001194135.2 Octopus bimaculoides
ATATATATATATATATATATATATATATATATATATATATATATATACAAATATCATCATCTACAACATTTAACATCTGTTTTCCATGCTCGCATGAGTTGGATGGCTTGACAGGAACTGCCAAAGTCAGTGGCTGCATTAGGTTCTATAGTTCTTTTGGTTTTGGTTTCTACAACTTGATGCCCTTCCTAACACCAACCACTTTACAGAGTGTGTAGTGTGCTTTTCACGTGGCATCATCACCAGTGCTTTTTATGTGGCACCAATGATTTTGAATCATTGTCTGATATATATAAAATTTTTTTAATATTTTTGTAAACTCTATATATTGGGTTGGCAACTAAGTTCCCCGCTGTTTTTCTCAATTTTGGAATTCATTGTGTTTTTAAATTTTGGAATCTATTTTTTTCGAGAATTCTATTTTCGAATCATGTTGGAATCTATTTTGTTTTTTTGTTTTTTTTTCTAGTTAATTTTAGTTAATTTTTGTTTATTTTCAGATCATTAAAATGGAATGTCAAATTAAGAAAAAGGAGCATTTTCAACACCTCCTTCTTTTCGCTTTTTATGTTGAGTACAAACTCAGTATGGAGGAAGAACAATTCTATCAACATGTGCAATTTTAACAACTTGTGTTAGTCAATGAGAAGTTATGCCTACTTTTACAATACTATCAAGATGACTCTTGTATATGTGTGTGTGCATGCATGTGTGTAAGTGTATGCACATACACACACACATATATATATAGATATATATACACAATTGTGTGTTTAAGAAGTTTGCTTTCCAACCATATGGGTTTGAGCTCAGTCCCATTAAGCAGCATCTTCAACAAGTGACTTCTGTTATAATCCAAGACCAACAAATGCATTGTAATTAGATTTGGGAGAAAGAAACTCAACACCAAAGGTGAGTTGAGTATAAATATATAAATTAACATCAAGATCTAATTACCAATACCTTTGTTTTCCTTTCAGTCACTGAAAGGTTACAAAATAAACAAGGATAAACAAAAGTAAACAAAAATCATGACTGAAGCACACACACACACACACACACACACACACACTGAATGCATGTATTATTGAGTGTAGAAGTGTGTGTATGCATTAATATGTTCACTAACGCATGTGTGTGAAGAGAAATGAAATGTATGCATGCATATATATATGTAAGACAATATGCTAAAATTTTGATCCTATTTCAACAAGATACACTCTGAATACTATTAACAAATTTTGGTGGAAGTTCTACGCTGTAGATGAATTTTCTAAATTACTTTTGACTGGATTGTAATAAAGGGAAGCATCGAATTCCATGTGCAAATAATCTATAAATGATAACTGCAAAGGGACACATGCACACAAACACACACATAACACCCCTACATACACACAAACACTCATAAACACTCATAAAACATCAGCACACATAATTGTGTATATATTTATGCACAAACAGAAACACATAAAGCTACTTATACATGCATGTACACACTCAGACACATGCACACGGGCATGGTTGATCAATATATTACTAGAGATGCAAATATGCAGCTTGTAGCAATAGCGGAATGTAACAAAATATAATTGCAGGATGTTAGGGGTCATTATGGGATGATGTTATGAGCTACGCACTGTTTTTGGTGTCTTTCTTTTTTTTGCCATTTATAGATGATGTGTGGTATGACTATAACATGGCTTCAGGACATGCAGTTGTTAAAACTTCAGGCAAATGTAAAATTGTAGATCTAATTTATTAAATAACAGCCAGAAGCCATTGCAAAATGTCATAATGGCATAGTGGGAAACGCAGCTTGTGGTATTTTGGTATCTATAAATAATGCAACTCTCTTGCATGCCATCAATGTTATATGTTGTGTCTTGTATTCTGTGTCTTCTGCGATACAACACGCTCATCTTTTTGCAATTATAGTTGATGCATCACAGCTCCTTGGCATCTTATAGCCCATGTGTGTTTATCTAGACTGGTGCTACCACCATTTACTGTTAAATGTGCATACATCTCTCTCTCTCTCTTCATATATATATATGTAAAGAAAGAGAGAGAGAGAGAGAGAGAGAGAATGGAAGGGAAGATAGATATAAATAGCTAGATATATAAATATATTGCATTTATATATTTGTGTGTGTGTGTGTGTACATCTATATGCATGCAAATGTTTCTATATATGTATAGATATAAGCATGCATCATATATATATATATATATATATATATATATATATATATATATATATATATATGTATATATATGGGGGGGGGGTGATATGTGTGTGTGTGTGTGTGGATAAATACTTACATATTTATATGCATATATGTACACACATGAACTTTTTTTGTCAATGGCCAATTGTATTTCAGACAGTAACTTCTTCATTTTTTACAGTTCCCTTCTTCAGTTAATTTCTAGAACAGCACCTTTCATGGCTCATAAATGCTATGCAGATATGACATGGTTTTTGGCAACACCTGCAGGAGGACAATGTTGAAGTTGAAGTATCTATGACTATTGTGCACTTACATCTTTATCTCAACTCCTCAACCTGTTGAATGTGGGTTACTTCATAAGCTTTGGCTCCTCTACTCACAGCTGGTCTCCACTTGCTACAGTTCTTTGCTGACGCTTTGCATTTTCCATCATCGATGAAGAACTCTTTCAGGGTACTTTTACATTGGTCATTAAAACACATAGGATATTAGATGTCCTATGTGCTTTTCCCCATCTTCTGGCTCTCCATACAACATTTGTTCAGGGTCATCCATTCGTGTAACATACCTAGTCACATGAGGCATATAGATCTAAGTATTGGGAAGAGTGATGGGACTTCTGCTCTCCAGAACGCTTTGGTGTCAAGAACTTTTCTTTGCTGTCTGATGCTAAGAATCTTCCTCAAACAACACATGTAGGATCCCTTTAATCTTCTTTTTAGACTTAAATCCATTATCAATGTTTCTCTTCCATAAAAGATGTATGTCTGATAGATGAGAGTTTTAGTCTAATACAAACATATATATATATATATATATATCCGTTGGAAAACAGTTTATAGCAGAGACTCCAGCAAATAAGATCTGAAGAAGGAATTGTAATTCCGAAATATCATCGGACTATAGATAACCAAGTTACAACAGGTATATAGTCCATTTTTTGTTCTATAGTGCATTGTTATACCTTTCTAAACTTTTTATTCTTTATATATATATATATATATATATATATATATTACATAATGTATATACACACACACACACACACACATATATATGATGGATTCTCTCTTCATGAACGACAAATGAGGATTCAGTAAAATAAAGCAGTAATCCTGTTTAATGGACATGTATGTGTTTCTTGCAAACCTTCTGATCAATAGAACTAGTTGACTAGTTCGTTCGAGTGCTTCTGGGTCATCTACTATATGTTTTCCTTGAGTGGACAGCAAGGCCTGCCTTTCTCCATGTCACAAAACCACTATGACAGGCAAGGTTTACATTTGGAGGAGAGGCATTTTGCCAGTGTGCCTTCATGCTTACACTAAGTTGGTCCAAAGTTGGAGTTGACTGCTCAAATCTTTGAACTGAGGAGAAGCAAAACTGGTGCCAGGTCCTGCATTCTGATGGGTTTTTTTTCCCCAGGAAGAAAGGAAAGGGAATGTTGCATTGGTTCAGATTGCCTTTGAAGCACAAGAGGGACCTTTCAAATGACCTTCCTGTTGGCAGCTGGCCAAAGAGAAGTTGTTTCAGAATTCTGATATTACTCATATATGAGATATGACTTGACCATCTTAGCTGTATTTTGATATGGATGGATTTAATACTTGATATACAGGGTGCAGTGAATATATTGTCATATAAATTATGCAAAAATGAAAATAACATTGACATCTCATTTTAACAGATATATTTACCAAAATTATATAAAAATATCTTAAAATACTAAAGAGTAAATTTAGTCAATAAAATTGCCATTGGCTTCAAACATGGTCTCCAGACAACTTCAGAATTTCCTGCATCTCTTCTAGACAGTCTCCTTGTTTAAGTTGGTGAATGCTGCTATAATCCTTGCCTTCAGTTCATCTTTTGTGTTACAAAGAGTTTTGTTAGTCTCTCACTCAACTGCACCCCACACATCATAATCAAGGGGGTTGCAGTCTGGGGAGTGAGGTGGCCAGATGTTAGGAGTGGTATATATAAACATACATATATATATATATAATATATACATACATATATATATAATATATATATATACATACATATATTTGCTAGGACGATCTGGTACTCGACTGAAGATTGAAAGCTCCGAATGACCCGTCCTTGCTTTTTCCTGTCCTTTTTGTACTGTCTACCTGTCCGTATGTCTTGTTGTCACCTGTTACATTCTTGTTCCATTTTTTGTGTTGTTTTTTTATATATACATATAGCTGTATGTAAGCACACACATATATATATATATATATATATATCTAAATTCTGTACAAATCTTAATCTTTCCTTTATCCCCTTTCACACTTTCTTCATTCCTTCTATTTTCCTTTTTCTCACTCCCACTCTCTCACACATTTCTTGGCCTTCCCTTCATCCTCATCACTTTCCCTCCTCCTTTACCTCTATCTGTCTCTTTCCTTTTTTTCTCTTTTTCTCATCCCTCCCTAATTCTTCAATCCCTCTATCCCTCACATCTCTACAATCCTTCCACATGACCAGTGTTCAGCCAAGCCTGACTTTTCTTTCTTGGTTCGACCACCATCCGTGTAGCATCTCTTATATACTTTCCTATGACTTTCATCTTCTATGTTCCTGCAATAAGGCTTTCACTTCTACATATGCCAGCTTAATTTAATTCATCTTTAGTCGAAAAACACCTGTTGTTTATGACCTGTTGCTTGTATTTGTAATTGTGTACCATTTCTCCATTTTTTTTCATCCTTGTTTTTATATACATTTGATTGCTTTCTTCCAAAGAATCTAGCACTCTTAGCTCAGATTTTCTTGGGGTCAGCCAGATTAGAGCATTCTCAAGAGTAACTGGCCGAAACTGCTAGGACGATCTGGTACTCGACTAAAGATTGAAAGCTCCGAATGACCCGACCTTGTTTATTCCTGTCCTTTTTTGTATCGTCTAACTGTCATGTTGTCACCTGTTATGTTCTTGTTCCATTTTTTGTATTGTTTTTATATACAATATATATATATAATATTTATACATACATATATATAAAATACATATACATACATATATATAAAATACTTATACATACATATATATAATATATATACATACATATATATAATAGCCAATTGCTTGACAACCGATGTCGGTGTGTTTACATAACTTAGTGGTTCACCAAAAGTGACCAATAGAATAAGTACCAGGCTTACAAAGAATAAGTCCTGGGGTCGATTTGTTCAACTAAAGCTGGTGCTCCAGCTTGGCCACAGTCAAATGACTGAAACAAGTACAAAGAATACAAAAAAGTAAATATATATATATATATGCATATATATATGTAT
>NC_068984.1:73535437-73540259 GCF_001194135.2 Octopus bimaculoides
TATATATATATATATATATGCATATATATAGTCTATGTATGTGTATATGCGTATATATAATATAAATATATACATATGTATGTGTATATGCATATATATATATATATATATATATATATATATATATATATATATATATATATATATATATATATACATATATATACACATATATATATACATATACATATATATACACAAATATATATACATATACACATATATATATACATATATATACATACATATATATATATATATATGCAATTTATTATGTGTATATATATATATATAAAGCTTTAGTAGCTAATATCACCTGCCCACCTCTCATTTTTTTCAAGGTGATAGTATGTTGTTTGGGAGAGGTCTACAGTTTTTTGTTTTTTTTTCTAGCTCGTCGGTCATTGAACCAATATCTTTTTACTGATCATTGTATATACTCGACTACATAAGCTAACATGTCCTTTCTTTTGTTAGTTTTGTGGTGTATGATTTCCGAGAAATATTTCTAAATATAAATCGCTACTAATCTTGCAGCTTCCATATTTCGGTTGGAGCAGTTACTATACACAAAAATCATTTCAGAAAGTTAAAAATATATGGTGTGATTGATTAGAAAACCATCAGTCATTAATACTAATATGTTAACCATTAAAATACTGTAATATCCCACTGTATTTTGCATTAACTTTCATCCTAAACATCTGACACAATCATAAAGGTATCTTTGTGACATACAACGTGCCTTGGGCGACTTTGCCTTTCATCCTTTTGGGGGTCGATAAATTAAGTACCAGTTATGCACTGGGGTTGATGTAATCGACTTAATCCCTTTGTCTGTCTTTGTTTGTCCTCTCCATGTTTAGTTCCTTGTGGGCAATAAAGAAATAAGAAACTAGTGGAGCTCATCCCATTCCAGGCCTGCGACAGCCAATTTCTTTTGAAGAGAGTGAAAAGAGGAATGAGAGAAAGAGAGAGAAGAGGGGAGAGAGAGAGAGAGAGAGAGAGAGAGAGAGAAGAGGAGAATGAGAGAAGAGAAGAGAGGGAAGAGGAGAGAGAGGGAAGAGGAGAGAGAGAGAGAAGAGGAGAGGAAAGAGAGAAGAGGAATGAAAGACAGAGAGAGGAGGAACAAAAGAGAGAAGTGGAATGAAAGAGAAAGAGAAGAGGAATAAGAGAGAGAGAGAGAGAAAGAAAGAAGAACTGATCTTAGTACTGGATTGGCATTTAATTTATCAGCTCCAGATAAATGAAACACAAAGCATAGTATGGTAGGATTTGAACTCAAAATGCAAAGAGCTAGAATAAATACTCTAACGACTCTGCCATTTCATAACCAGAATCGGCTCACTGTACTTCTACCAATAATACAGCCAACACTGTCTCTCTCTAATCCCAAAGATCAATTAAACATATTTCTTCTGTTTCTGTCGACTGTATACTATATTTCCCAAACTCAGTATCAGGTACTTATTTTTACAAGTCTTTCTACTACAAAACTTAAAATCCCTTGAACATTCTACTAGCTCAATTTTTCCACTTATGGTATCAGCCTTCAGAAGTTTAAACATGTATTGTAACAACACCACCAATCTAAGAAGATATGTAATACAACAGAGCATTGTTCACCTCTTCCTTAGCTTATCTAATAAGACAAAAATGGAAAAGCATACATGTCTTCTGGTTTTGTATCTAAAAGAAAGATAAGAAATGAAAAATCCAAGATTGTACTTGTATTGGTGTTTACTCTCTAGGATTAGCAGGAAATGAGATTGAATTAAATACTATTATGAGTAAGTACCATCGATTTGAACATGATCCAACAATGGACTCTGTAAATGGGCATTTGACCAGCTGAAAATAGCAACAAAATCTCCTTTAATCATATTTTGCCATCTTCAAAAGGAAAAAAAATGTACTGATTAATGTAGTTTTAGATACACTACATTGAAAATATAATGTGAGAAAGTCATTGCTGGAATACTTTTCAACATAGACCTGCTCAATCAATGCTAATCTCATGCTAAACAACAAATGCTACCCACCGATCCACCACAAAGCCTCTACACAGCCATCAGCAAGCAACAATTAGCAACCAAATCTATTTCAGAATGTGACTTCTATTTATATAAAAGGTAAAAATATATCTAGATCTACAAGATCGTAGCTAGCCATGGTTACAAAACAATAGCAAAATGTTTGATCTACTATGTTATGATAAAAGTTGAGATAGAATCCAGTTTGAAATTTATATGTACAAGTCATTACCAGTTGCTATGCTACCAGGTAATGGACCTAGCCAAGATGAAATAGAATCCTTCAGCAGAAGCTTACTACAATGATCGTAACAATTTGTTTGTTATGATCATTGAAACAAATTTTAATTCTATCTTGTACATGCTCTTGCTCTTTTTCACTGTATTTCTCTCTCAACAACAACAACTGCCTGTAATTGTAGTGAATCTTCTTTTAAAGCTAGTGTTGCTTGTCTATGTTGAAAAACATACAAAAACACAGACACACAACCAAAAGCAACATGTATAATATGCGCATATATAGTTATTTTTTTGTTTGTTTTTGAAGTCTATGCTGCATTGTGTTGACAGACTTGCACTTAAAAGTTTCTCATTTTTAATCAAAACTTGTTAGTTACTATGGTGACAATACTACCAATCTATCTCTCTATTATCTTTCTCTCTCTCCTCCTCCTCCTCCTCCCTCTCTGTCTCTCTTTCCCTCTCTGTATTTCTATCCGAACAACAACTTCTCTTCCCCTTCTTCTAAGTATATGTTGTAATAGGAGTTATTTCCCCTTTTGATTCCTTCTCTTCTTCTCTCCCTATAATAGATGATGAGACAGACAGACATACAGACAGGTGGAGATCAGCTTCTCTTTTAAAATATAAGATTCCAAAAACAAGAAAACCCATAGACACTTTAATCATTAATCAATACGAGGTCTAGCTAATTGAGCTGCAACCATGTCTTCATTTTCTCACCACATGAAACATCAGCCAACCCAAAGAATGACAGGACTGAACTGTTTTGGGCTTTTGTCAAAAAGAGTGAGATTCACGGTAAGATAAGCTCATAAGTTATTAGTCAGACAAGGGTCCGGTAATTGATATCTTGCCACTGAGACCACATTGTGTGACCAGACTAAATGCATTACAAAACTTGCATTCTCTAAAGGAGTGAGCTGGTAGAACCATTAACACACTGGGCAAAATGCTTAGCAGCATTTTGTCTGTCTTTACAGTCTGAGTTCAAATTCCATCAAGGTCGATTTGCTTTTCTTCCTTTTGGAGTCAATAAAATAAGTACCAGTTGAACACTAGGTTGATGGAATCATCTTACCCCTCCCCTAAAATTGCTGAGACCAATATTTTCATTATCTTAAATACTAAGTTCAGTTCCCCTCTAAGGTTAAAATTACTTTTATTATTTATATAATACTTTTATTATTATTTTTTAGATTTTGTGTAGGCAACAATAACTCATGAGTAAGTATGGTTTGTTTTAGGTGCCTATAGTTGTGGACACCTATAGGCACTTAGATAGGCATCTATAGTTGTGGACACCTATAGGCATATAAATATGGACACCTTCTCAGTCTCTTCACACTTGACCAAGCAGAAATCAAAGATGTAACAGCTAGCGAGGAGAGACAAGAGGGCTACACCAACACCCTGTGTGATACCTGTTACACTTGAATAGACTGAGCCATTGTAAAATGAAGTGCTCTGCTCAAAGACGAAATGCACAGCCTAATCTAGTAATGAACACATAAACCCACACTAACCACTACATCACGCACCTTCACATTAATGAAACAACAATACAAAAGTAATTTTCACAAAGTAATTCCTACTTTCTCTGCAGTCAACACAAAAATGGACTTTCTACACCCAAGCTGGTACTTTGCATCAATCATGTCTAAATATTGTACCTTAAAATGTAACAAAGCGGCCACAGAAAATAAAGTCAGTATATGTGAGGTGCAAGAAGAAATCAGCTGATTATCCCTCCCTTTTCCAAAGAGAAAGACTATGAGGTCATCGCTTGAACTGCTAGATACAGCAACTACAGCTATCACAAATCAGACACATTGCCAATTGTTTCTTGGTTTTAGAATAAGCATAACATGTCCCAGGATGTTGTAGAAAGCAATTAAAAGAGCTGGCAATGAGAAGGGTATCCAACTGCAAAATACAGCTTAAAAAAAAAACTGTCCAACTGATGCTGGTATAGAAAAGCAAATATGAAATGATGATGATGATTCTTAAATACACAATGTCCTCAAGTGAAAGATGGGAAGGTGATAGCTGGAATGCCTTTGACCATAGATATAACTTGTCTGCTTTTGCCAATAGTTACACAACAAAATAAAATTAGACTGGCCATGTTCATGTAATATGCCCACCCAAGCAAAATGGAGCAAACGTTACTCAACTAAAACAACAACAACAACAATAGCTCCAAAATACTCACACGGCGGGATATTCTCATCTTTTTTAGACATCCATGGTAAACTTCTTCAAGTGTTAAAACTAAGTCTCGCTCAATTGGGGGATCTTTTTTCTTTTGACTTCGGCCATGTAATCCACCAAAACTCAGGCTCAAATCGCCATCAACTCTATCAAAGAATTCTATAAGGAATAAAACAAGAAAAATATGAAATACCTGGATATTTAATTCTATCTCTCTCTCTGAGACTATCTATCTATTGATATATATATATACATACATATGTGTGTATGGGTGTGTGTGCATGTGTATGTGTGCATGTATGTATGAATGTATGTATATATATATATATATATAT
>NC_068984.1:73540983-73551117 GCF_001194135.2 Octopus bimaculoides
ATATATATATATATATATAACAGAGTTATTAGTGAGGGACTATCAATCTGAGTTAAATACTTTATAAGCTACTTGTTAGTATACCAGGTTAAAAATGCTGTTTAGATTAGTACAGAACTCCACATATTCTTGTGGCAGGGCCCAGGATTATTTTGCTCAACTGATCAACAGGCCAATTGAGTAAAACCAATCAATAACAAACCAATAATGACTACTGGAAACAGTTGTAAGTCAAATTTACTACAATAAAGTAATATGTAATGACCATTACTTATGCCCTGGCCAAAGTGCTAGGATAAGAACAGGCTCGGCAAAGATCAGAGAACTTCTTCTTTTGTTGGTAACAAATGGCAGCACCTTCAGAGTGAAAGATAGATTGTATGATACCTGTGTGGGTCTCATGGAGGTGATGACAAGTGATCGAGACCTTTGACAATTAATTGTGCTTGAGAAGACTCATCAAGCCAACTGAAGTGAAATTGTAGTTGTGGCTGGCGTCAGTGACATGTAAAAGCACCTGTTCTGGTGACATGTAATAACATCCGTGCTAGTGACATATGAAAGGCAACCACTACACTCTTGGAGTGGTTGCTGTTAGGAAGAACATCAAGCCATAGAAACCAAGCCAAAATCAAACTGGAGCCTGGTACAACTCTCCAGCTTACCAGTTTCAACCAAACTGTCTAACCCATCGCAGCATGGAAAGCTGATGCTAAATGATGATGATATATGCACACATACATACACATACATGTGTACCTATGTGTGTGTGTGTGTGTGTGTGTGTGTGTGTGTGTGTATAGAGGGTGTGTAAGATATTTGAGGACAGATTTACGCCCTGGTTATTTCTAGAGGAGCTAATGGCCACACACTAGACAGGCTTAGGAAAGATCTAATTAGCACACTTGCCTCCATAGGATTTTAAAAAAATAACCACTGAGATGAACCTCACTACCATGAACTTTTTAGATGTCACGCTCGACTTGGGCTCTGGTACATACAGGCCCTACTGCAAGCCAAATGAGAGGCTGAAGTACATCAACACACCCTCCTGTCACCCACCCATCATGTTCAAAGACCTGGTGGATGGTGTTAGTAAGAGAATCATGAACCTCTCCTCCAGCCAAGAGATTTTTGACAACAGCAGCTTCCCTGATGGCTATATCTACAGCAGCAGGCCCAGCAGTTCCAATAGCAGTAGTAACATCACCAGCGATGACAACAACAACGACAGCAATGGAAGTATCCCTAACGGAAATAGCAGTAGAGACATTGCCAATGACATCTACAACAGCAATGACAGCACCTCCATCAATGGCAATAGACATAGTAACAACAACGGCACCTTCACCAACATGGCAGTGACAGCACCAGCACCATCAGCGCCAGAACCAACACCACCAACACCAGTAGCAATAGTGGTGGCAGCAGCGCCAACACCAGCAGCAACAGTGCCGGTAGCAGTGCCAATACCAACAGACACGCTACTACCAACACCTGACCATGAAGATACATCAGCTGTTCTGAGAATTCCTTCAAACAATGCTTCTCCAACCATAGATCCTTCAGAATACCAGAAAGGAAATTTGTCACATCATTAGCCAGCCATGTATGGCAGATAATAGACAATGGGATTCCATACAATTCCATACATAATATCATGGAGTATCCAGGCCCTTACATTAATGGGACCAACCATTGTAAATTATGCATAGTGGAATGGATAAGGATCCTTACAGACTCCCTCAACCCAGAAAACATCCTGAACCCCAGAACAGAGACCTTTGGACCATGCTTGCATTTCAGGAAATTCCTGCTAGCCTACTGGAACCCACGAAATAGCAAGGCGACCGGTGATCGATAGCCAAAGAGAGTTAAACCCCTTTGTTGACATTGAGTAATGAGCTCATTTCCTCCTCCATATTCTAGAGAGGGCTTTAGCCAATAAGTTTTGAGATATGATGATATGCCATAAAGCCAGGCCCTTTATGGACATGAAACCTAAAGTAATCTCATAAACTAGTCTTTATCCAACTTTAATATATATATATATACTAGCAGCTAAGCTCGGTTTCACCCGGTCAGTTTGGAAGATGTGGCTATAAAACCTGCTCTGTGTAAGCCCTCGACTTGTTTGGGCATGCTTACATTAAAAAACAATTTTAGAATGACTTTCTTCTGTCAAAACGCTAAAAATAACTGACCAACAAAAAAAAAAACAACCAAGATTCAACCAAATCAAAAAATAAACCCAAATACTAAGCGGACAAAGATGAACCATCCCACTTCCATTGCACACACGCGTGCACACAAACGCACAAACACACACACACACACACATTCACATACCCCCTTTTGCATACACACATATATTTACAGAGCTGAAATGCTGTTTGATTTATTTTTTCAGCATACAAATTTCATCATCCCACTACCTAGTATGACATCACCCCTTCCTTTCTCATTCATAAACACAAGAGTATTACTATAGTAGATTATCTCGGTAACCATGGGAGCTATGAAAAATATATAAAGCCCAGCATCAGCACCGGATCATTCTACACATCTGTGTAATTTTTCATGCAATTTCACCCAGGCATTTGATCGTGAATCCCAAGACAAGAAAAAATCGTCCATGTCAAATTTATATATATATAGATGTATATATATATCTGAGTGTGTGTGTGTGTGTGTGTGTGTGCGCGCGCGCGCGAAATTATTGACATTGTTATCTTAATGTTTACTTTTCCATTCTAGCATCAGGCAAAATTTGTTGAAACAGAATATCTATGAGTAGATAGATACTGTTCCTGTTGCCAATATCCTCACCTGTTTCCAGACAAGGTGATTTCTCTCCCCACCCGCTATCCATCCATTTTTATCATAAATGATTATGAAAAAATGATTCGGAATGAAGGTGACATTGATTTACAATTAGAATGTGATGTGAAGACAAAGTAACACACACACACACACACACACACACACACACATACACACACAGAGTGTTTTTTAATGAAACTGGAAAGACTTGACTAACTATTACTCAGAGCTATGCATAAGCAATCATTAGACAGCTGTGAGACATTTTTAACTATATAATCATTTATAAGTGCTTATAAATGGTGCAGTGATAATTATTTAATAACTTATTGAATAAACATTTGAAGCTGATTAGACCAAGTGTTATTACTTTTCTAAATAAGAAGAATCTGTTTGATGTAAGTGATTGACCTTTGATAAAAAAAAAATATAAACATTAAAACACAAGTTGAAATTTAATTAAAAACTGAATAAGATAAATTGCCTGTATACATAGAAACAGGCACAAAAATAACCGTGACAGAAAATAAAAACACTTTTAGAAATCAAGATTTTGCAAAGTAACATAAAAAGTAAAATTTAAAGTTAAGACAAGGGCAAATGTTTATCACACATACACACAAATAAGAAAAAAGACAATTAAATATAATATAAGCATAAAAAGATAAGTGATGCTACACAGAAAGACGAAGGGGAATCCATGCCTGGCAGGAAAGAAAGAAATAAAACAAAGAAAATGAAAAACAGATGCAAAAGAGAAAGAGAGAAGAAAAAAGAAAAAGAAGAGTAGACGGAAGCTAAGTTAAAAGATACTATCACACCCGACAGATTGTATTAAATATCTTATTTATTTCGGTCATTAGATTGCAGCCTTGCTGGGGTACCACCTTGATGCATTTTTAGTCAAACAAATTGACCCCTGCACTTTGTTATTTTTGTAAGATTGGTACTAATTCTATTGGACTCTTTTGCTGAACTGCTCAGTTAGAGGAATGTAAACAAACCAACACCAGTTATCAATAGGTGTAATGGTTAACTAGCACGGACTCAAAGGCATGCACACATAGCTATAATAAATATACATATATGACAAGCTTCTTTCAGTTTCCATCTATCAAATGCTCTCACAAAGATTTGGTTAGTCTGAGGCTATAGTAGAATGCATTTTCCCCAGGTGCCATGTAGTGGGACTGGACTCAGAACGATGTGATTGGGAAGCAAACTTCTTACCACACAGCCACAAGTAAAATAAAGCATATGTGATAGTCAGAAATGGAAATATATTAATATATTAATCATTCAGTGGAAAAGGTTTTTGGCTTTTTCTGTCTTGCAAATTACATGACAACCTCACTAGTGTTGGTGCTACAGAAAACAAAAAGATACCCAATACACTTTGTAAAGTGGTTGGCATTAGGAAAGGCATAAAGCCATAGAAACTATGCCAAAATGACATTGGAGCTCAATGCAGCTCAGCAGCTTATTAGTTCCCTATCAAACTGTCCCAACCATACCGGCATGGAAATCAGACAATAAATGACAATGATGATGATGATTATATATATATATATATAATCTATCTATCTATAAGAATATTTGTGTATGTGTGTATATATTTGCATGTCTACATGTACATGTTTGCATATTTGTGTGTGGATTTGAAATTTGTGTATATATATTGCATATATATATATAATGTGCATGTATATATGTACATGTGTGCATGTATATATGCACATGCATATGGATGTGAGTGAGCACATTTGTGTGTGCATGCGTGTGTGCACACATGTGCACTTTATGGCAAAAGTAATTTTAAAATATCAAACCTTGAAATGGATTATCCATGCCAAAGAATTCTCTGAAAACCCTTTCTGCATCTCCATGAAATACATAGCCTTTAGTCCAGGGTTCTGGTTCGTTTCCTTTAGTAGGAATGCCATTTTTCAGCCCTTCTTCACCAAACTGGTCATATATAGCCTTGTGCTGCTCTGAAAAGACAAAATGTCGAAAAAGTTAATGATATATGCAAAGTTAATGAAATATGCAAAACATAGACAAAAGTACAGCGGTTCAAATCTTATTGGCTCTGAGTAGAGTTCATGGCCATAGTCTACCTAGCTGTAAAATGGAAACCACAAATTAGGAGTAACTTAGCATTTGAAGCACAGAAACAACATTGTAACATATAAATGGTTTTTGTTAATGTTGTTGTTGTTTGCTGGGTAACCCCAGTTCAACCCTGATTAAGTATAGCTATGTCCAGATGTGTTCCAGCCTTGACCAGCTTGTCAATTTTATGGGGATGGGGATGCAAAGGACTATATTATCCATTAGTATCATCAATGTCAACATCACTATTGTCATCATCATCATCATCATCATCATCATCATCATCATCATCGTCACCATCATCATCATCATCATCGTCACCATCATCATCATCATCATCATCATCACCGTCACCATCATCATCATCATCAGCAGCAACAGCAGAGACTACAAGAATGCATTTGAGCCAACAAAGGAGTCTTTATGTAAACCACTCAATCTGCTAAACACAGCAGTTAAATTACACATTGTTTAAATCAGCAGGATGTATACCAAGGGAATTTGATTGCGTATTCTAGCTTGTTGAATAAGTGTATACATAATCTTTCTCTGTGAATTTACAATGCAGAGTTCAAATATTGTGGGCTGAAGAAAAGCCATGAGAATCCTCACTAGTGCAGGAATCAGTATGTGAACATGAGTTCTTCAGTGGTACCCTCAACAACCAAAACGGATCATGTTGTTGTTGTTGTCGTCATCATCATCATCATAATCCTTCTTGTTTAACCCATCATTGGGCAGAGGTATAAGCAGCATTATTAAGTAAAAACCCTCTTCAGTTATGAATGATCATGGGATTGTACCTAGAAAGCTCCCCTCTGAGGCACAGGTCCAGGCAAAGTTGTTTATGTGAGACCAGTAGTCACCCATGCATACCAACCTCCCATCTCAATGCCACCGGTGTTATCCAAGAGAAAAGCAAAGGTTGATACAGTTTGGCACCAGTAATGTCACAACTCATTTCTACAGCTGAGTAAGCTGGAGCAACATGAAATAAAGTGTCTTGCTCAGGAAAATAACACACAGCTCAGTCCAGGAATCAAACTCACTACCATCAGAGCAACAAACCACCTCTGGTGATTTCCATGATGTTTATTCTTCATTGTGGTCAGTTTGGAGAAGTCCTCAACGGTTAGTCTCAAGATTAGTTGCCTAATCACTGTTTCAAGCAATTAGTCCACTACCGATCTAGTCTTCCACACCAATACTTAAAAGGAGTTTACCAGGGTCCATTTCCTGGTTTCCATGGCATTTAAACACCCCACCTAGATGGGACACCAGTCCATTACGGGACTACTCATTCTTGTAAGTGGAGTAGACTGGACTAATTTGAAGTGAAGTGTTTTGCTCAAGAACACAACACATCGCCTGATCCAGGAATTGAAACCACAATCTTATGATCATGAGTTCAACACCCTTACCACTAAGCCATGCACCTCCACACAGCAACACTTGCCTAAGATATAACCAAACTTGAGGGTTCACTCAAGGGTGTCAAATTTCTAGCATCAAATATACCTACCAAATCCTACTCACATGACATTGCAGAATCTGAGACTAAAGCAGAAGAAAACATTTTCCCAATATGCTTTGCTTCACAGGGGGAATCGAACCTAAAAACCACATAGTTGTAAAAAGAACTTATTAACTGTACGGCTATGCCTGCACAGTGGGTTGTCAAAAACAGCAGCAAACAAAATGTATTGTAAAATAAATTCACACCAGAATAAGACAAGGAATAATAATTCGTAATGTAAAAAGTTTTTATAATAATCTGTGCTTCCACTTAACACCAATGTCCAATGTTTACATGGCATTGTTGTTCCAAATGAAGAGTGAGACTGACAGACCACAGAAATGTTTTACAGCTCAAATACTATTGCTCTAAACTCACTAGCAAATCAAATAAACGAGGTGGTGCATCTATTATAGAATCCTTAAAAATCATCATTTAAATTGAAACAAATAAACATTTCAAACTACATGTAAATTAAGCAAAGTCACAAATCAAAATATTAATATTTAAACAAATGTAATAATAATAATAATAATAATAATAATAATAATAATAATAATAAATGTAATAATAATAATAATAATAATAATAATAATAATAATAATAATAATAATAATAATGATGATAATAATTTTTGCATGCATGAATATTTTTATCAAGTAGCCATGATTGATTTGTAGAACTTTCTTTTTTTGTATCTTAATCAAAAAAACATACTCTCTCAGATTTATCCCTATTAATTCATCAAGACTTATTGGATAGTTTGTGTGTGTGTGTGTGTGTGTGTGTGTGTGATGCTGGAGGAAGTAGTTTTTGTTCTTTTTTTTTCTTTCGAAACACCAGTTTTTACATGGATTGTTGTAGGAGATATCATTTTCCAGTTGACTGGATGCCTTAATGCTGTTTAGCCAAACAACTATGAAATATAAAATGTAAAACATAAAATACAGAATATAAAATAAAGGTGAAGGGAGGTCATGGCATCTATTTTACCATTTTTTGTGAGTGAGAATGAAATTGTAAAAATTTACTGGCAGAATGCATGTCATATGCTTGGTTCAAGGACTCTGCAATTTTATGCACTCAACTACCATACATGTTTATGTTGCTGCTTTTCTTCTTATTTTTCTGTATTACTAGAAAAAAATCCACCATATTGTCAAGGAAGTTGTTTTTAAAAAATTGGTGAAAAATAATATAACTCTGAAGGAAAATAGTAAATATCAGTAAAAAAAATTTTGTAATATTTTGAGAAGTTTTATTAAAAAAAAGAATTTTATGGAATAAACAAGAAAACTATAAATATATGAATTCAACTTCTTGATTACTGGTAGAAGCCAAACTTTTGTAGTAATTAATGGAAAATATAAATTAGACATAACTTTCAGGGTGGAAAGGAGCTGTTATTGGTCTGTCCTAAGACAGTGACCCAGTGAACCAAGACGGCCTCTATGCATGGATGCTTTGCATGCTAGAAATGATTACCAAATCTCCAGCAAATCACTTCTACTGTTTAAAAAAAATGGATTCGTTGGCTGTTATAAATATAAATAACTCTTTAAAACAACAGGATGGGTATGGCCGGAATACCTTTAGTAATAGTGCTGCTCAATCAGGGTTGAAAAGGGATTAAATAGCAAATTGTAGCAATGGTAAATCTGAGTGAATAAGAGAAATTTATGTGGTCACTCAATCTGCTAGAAACAGCAGCCAAATACTCCTTACATCACATCCTTCTGTTTTGGAAACAAGAAGGACACATTGAATAATCTAGTCCCATATATCAGCAAAAGGATAAGAAAGTTCCCTGGTAAGAATGTCTTTGGCCATAAATATGCTCAATCAGAATTAAACAATAATAACACAGGGTTAAACAATAACAACAACAATAAAAGCCAGCAAAGAGTCACATTGAATTAAGATTTATTAGTTCAGAGATAAATGCCCTACAATGTTGTTACGGTTGCTTAATCCCAAGTCCATTTTTATATGATCATTGGCATTCTAGCCAAGACCATCCTGCTTTCCTGTTTTAAGAGCCTACATTATCCAGTGTGTCCTTTTTTAAAAAGTGTTATGAACTACAATATTCTCTTATTAATTGTTTTCTATAATAGTAAATAGCAGATAAAAATATAGAAATCCTATTGTGAATTGAGTACAAAAGTGCAGCTCAGTATCAAATGGTGTTGATGGGTGGATGCTGTCTTTACTTAATATAAAATCATGTTTCGTAATTGTCAGGCAGCCATGATTGACTTATTAGTTGGTGAGCAGAAAAGTTTGAATAAAAGCTTCATTTTGAACTGGTTTACAACAAAGAGAGTAGGCTGTGATTAGCAGAAGATTAGGCTGTTATAACTAGCAAGTTAATCACTCATGTAAAACCTCCCTGCAATGCATCACAGGAGAGTTAAGAATATTTGTGAACTGAAATATTGAAATTTTCCACACTCCCTCACACCATTCCTACCAATAACAAATCAAATAATGATTTTCATACCCAATCTTTATAATATAAGGCAAAAAAATGGAGTGACAATAGAGCACAGTCCATCAATTTACCCCCAGTTTTTGACAGATATTTTTTTATCGACCCCAGAAAGATGAATAGTAAAGTCAGCAGTGGTACAAGGTTGCAAATTCTGAGGGTAAAGTACAGTGAATTCCATCATCCTCGATATTTGGCTTTTCTTTTATTGGCCCCAGAAGGGTAAGCAATATCAACCCCTGCAGTTTTAGCAATTGTAGAGATGCAACTGGACTGAAAAACCAAAAGGATGTAAATAAAGGCTGAAAATATATTGTACAGTATTTAACAAATTGCACCATCTTTTACCCTAGTGATAATATATTTCTAGCATAAATACAAGGCTTCAGGTTTAGTGAAAGAGTTTAGTCAATATCATCAAACCCAGAGTATGACTGATACATTATTTTATTGACTTTGGAGGAATGGAGAGCAAAGATGACCTCGGCGAAATTTGAACTCTGAGCATAAAAACTCAATACTGCAAGATATTTCTTTCACATACTCTAACACCTTAGGCACTTAATAATGTTTTCAAATTATGGCACAAAGCCAGCAACATCGATCCCAGTGTTCAACTGGTAACTTATTTTATCGACCCTGAAAGGATGAAAGGTAAAATCAATCTCAGCAGAATTTGAACTCAGAACATAAACACGGACACAAAATGCTGCTAAGAATTTTTCCAAGCATGCTTACATTTCTGCCAGCTTGTTGCTTATTTACAAAAAGTACAATACCTGGAATTTTTGAGAAGGGAACTAGTCAATTACATCAATCCCCACTGTTTCACTGGTACTTAATTTATCAACTCCGAAAAGATGAAAGGAAATGTCAACCTCGGTGGTGGAATTTGAACTCATAATGCTGCGAAGCATTTTGCCCAGTGTGCTTATGATTCTGCCAGCTGATCATCTTGCTGCACAAGACCAAAGCCTCCCCACCAGAAATTACCAAAAACATATAATGAAAAGAAACATAACAAGTAACTGTAGAATATGTGGAGATGGACAAGAAACAATAAATCATATTATCTCTGGCTGCCCAGTCCTGGCTAAGAAGGAATATATTCACAGAAACGACAGAGCTGGGACCTATATACACTGGAAGCTATGCCAACATTATGGAATAGCAACAGAAAAAAGATGGTATA
>NC_068984.1:73556211-73564874 GCF_001194135.2 Octopus bimaculoides
GTTTATTTAAATTTGTCATTGGAAAAGATTCTTCACATTTACCAATTAAAATGTGAAAAAAATATTTCCAGATTCGTACTTAAATACAGAGGTCTCGATGCATCAACATAACGATATGATTTTTACAGTGCACACTCGTTAGGGATAGGGCTAGTTTTTAGGGTTATGGTTACGTAAATGCGTCGAGACCTCTGTATTTAAATACTACCATTAAGGGACCTCTCTATTTCAGTAGTACCTATTTTTCTGCAAGGATTTTTAAAAATTCGTAAAAAGTTAAAAATTAAAGGTGGTGGGAAATAGAAAATTTGAAAACGTGATTTTTGTGCAAAATTGTATTCTATATCGAAAACAGAAATCCGAAGAAATTAAAAAAGCAAACAAACAAATAAAAACGTCGTAAATGTGTAGTGTGCGCATTCTTTACTTCCGTCTTTTATTTTGCTTAATGTTTTATCCAGCGCTGTGTTGTGTGCTTGGGTGTCTTTGTGTTGACATCAAATGATAGTTATAAACGAGCGTCACCATCATTTAAGTAGTATTGGTCATTTTCAGTCTTCTATGAAAGCAAGTTCCCCCATGGGGAAATCTTACTTTATTTGGAAAGTAGTGAGGCGTGGGGATAGAAGGAGCATCGGGCCAGCCCTAGAAAACTTGCATCAACGAATTCTGTCTGACCCAGACGACGACGACGACGACGACAGACAGACATAGATAGATAGATAGATAGATTTCTTTTATTAGTCACACAGGGCTTTACACAGAGGGGACAAATACAATGTAGAGCTTTTCTTTTTGGGAGGGGAAACGAGAGAAAAAAAAGGAGGCGGTCGATCAAAAGGGATCGTAGGAAAGAAAAAAGTGGGGAGTTCGATCAAAAGGAATCGAGGAAAAAAAAAAAGCGATCAATAGGGATCGTGTGCGCGCAAACGCACAATATTTCTATCACATATACAGCTTTCACTATGGGACATGCTTTCCGTTATCAGCCCAGACGTAGATCACAATAATTTCATCACTTTGCAATTTATTTTTTTTCTAACGTTCTATCATTGCTACAACACTCGTTAATCTTATTCAAAAGGAATATTAAATAATACAATGTAATTTATGCCTCTATGTCAGCAACTGCATACGATTCGACATTACAATTGAACTAACTTGCCTTTTCTTTATCTCAGCATCTGTTGCACTCCTGGTAATATTTAGTATGTCATAGTAATCGACTCCCATGTTAATTTGATGAGTAAATTGGATTAAGGTGTAGTGAAAAAGAGAGAAGAGGAAAAAATATTACTATAACATTTTATATGTACGTAAACAATAACTTGCTAGTGACTGTTGCCATAGTAATTTTAGAGCTAGCCACATAACTGATAGTTACGCATTATGTAAGTCGTATTATAATCGATACATACATGTGTGTGGGGGGGGGGGTACATAACTGATTTCGAGAATTTCTCCTAATAGTTTTATAGAAGCTGAATTATTTCTTCGTTTACTTTAGTGTTAGAACCAATTAATTTTCCAGCTTTTTCTACAACCGGTTTGAAAAAAGTTAAAGTTTGTCTGCTGTGAGAAATACTAAAAACTAGCCCCCTTTTTTTTTTCAAATTTATTTCAGTGCTATCTTATATAAATAAATTCATTAAAAAAAATAGAAAGACTATTTTATATTTACAATCAGGGAATCTATGATACGCGCGGATTTTACATATCGGCTTGTTTTTCCGTAATAAAAACAATTTTAGTTATTTTTTCTATATATATTTTTTTATTAAT
The DNA here is from genome assembly GCF_001194135.2 of Octopus bimaculoides. Taxonomy (NCBI): domain Eukaryota; kingdom Metazoa; phylum Mollusca; class Cephalopoda; order Octopoda; family Octopodidae; genus Octopus; species Octopus bimaculoides. The sequence goes on from NC_068984.1 coordinate 73,557,994, forward strand.
TCTACCTCACCAACCTTTAGATATAAAATATGACTGACACAGTTTTAAAATATACACTAAGAAATACTATATTCTTTATAATTCGTTTTCTTTTATTCATTTCTATCTCTCCAATGTGTGTGCGTTATTGTTTGTTTTTATGTTCAATTATAATAAAAAACAATTTTACATTAATCTGATAGGTTTCTTTATACTTTTGTAGAGCAAAATTTTATCATTCTTTAACAAGAATTTTGTTGTCAGTAACTTCGAAGTGTCGGCCGTCAATGGACTGGCTGCCCTACGACGGCTTAACTGGCTGATACTTCGAAGTCACTATCAACAACATTCGTGTTTAAGAATAACGTGCGCGCACAGACACACAGATAGATAGATAGATAGAAGTCGAGGTCAACTTTGCCTTTAAATTATTCCATCGGGTCGTAAAAATAGTACCTGTTATGTACTGGCATACATTTTATATTTCTATAAAACGTCCAGGGTGTGAATGGTAGGGTTATATAGCAGAAGACTGAGACGAAAAATAATTTTTGGTCGAGATACATATACGAAACTAATTGAATGAATAGACGAATATCTCGCAACCGTAAACCACTCAGCGAAGTTTGAAAACATTCAATGTTGTTTACTTGTCAACGCGGATTGTGTACAAAATGGCCAAGACCGACGGTAAAGTCATATCAATTCACCCACCGTATATTAGTTTCATAAGCGATAGGTGGCACGAAGAAAACGTCCTAGTTACCAATGTCAGCAATAACTTAAGAACAATCGAGTTACATCCACCGAAATCAGACGTAAGTAAAGTCTTTACGGTATTTATTTATTTATTTATTTGTTCATTCATTCATTTATTTATTTGTTTGTTTATTCACTCATTTATTTCTTTATTTTTGTTTTCATTGGTTTTGATGAAGGTGTTATATCTATGGCTTCTGCAGGTCCTCCGGGTTTAGAGAAATCGATATATTTGGTACTACTAAAGCAGCACGGTCCCGAACGCGCAGTCGCGCGTCCGCGCTAGCTAGTCGTGAGTGGTCGATCCTAACCCTAACCCTAAACACGTATTCATTTGCACACGCGGGTTAGGGATAGGGTTAGGGTTAGGGACAGGGCTAGGGTTAGGGTTAGGGTTAGGGTTAGGATCGACCACTCAAGACTAGCTAGCGCGGACGCGCGACTGCGCGTTCGGGACCGTGCTGTTTTAGTAGTACCGATATATGTGGGGTCCTTGAAGAAATGAAAGTCAACAAATGCAGCAAGGAAGAAAATGAGAAGGGGAAGGGAAATCTCAAATTTCGACGTTCTATGAAGAAAAGACTGGGCATGTGGTGTAAGTGGGGGGGGGGGGCATAGGATAGGAAGAGAGTTAACTCATAAGGCATAATGGAAAGGAGCTTAGTGGTAGGCACAATATAGATGATGAGAAGAGGAGCGGATGGACGCACGGATAACAAGAGGAGAGAAGAACCTGTCAAGTGGACCAGGGTGGTGGCGGCATGTCACTAGTCACCTGCCAACAACCAAGTCCATTGTAGTTATGTTCTTATGCAAAGCGACTTAAGGATGGCGTAGCACATCTGTCGGTGATTGTAGTGCATAGATGCTGTGCATCATGTGGCCATGGTAAGGCATCGCCTTGACGAAATTTTAGTCGGGTGAATCGAATCCAGTACTTCTGCTTTTATTTTAAGCCTGTCATTTATTCTATCAGTCTGTTTTGACGAACTGCTAAGTTACGAGGGTCGTGGGGGAGACACTGACAAACAGGCGCACACATACACACACGCATATATACGGTGGGTTTCTTTCTCTTTCTGTTCACTAATACAAGCACATACACGCATGTATACCAGATCCACTCACAACGCTTTGGTCAGCCCGAAGCTTTAGTAAAAGAGACATGCCCAAGGTGCTATGCAGGGAGACTGAACCTGGAACCATGCAGTTGAGAAGCAAATTTCTTACCAAGCAGCCTTACCTGCACCTGCTGTTGATAATGTTTTCCTCACTGCAGATAAACTATTCAACTTTCTATGAACTCTTTTTTCCATAAATTATTGCTGGTGTAGATACTTATCAGCCTCCTTGGATTCCAGACTCTAACAAGTTTAATTTAAGGTTGTTTCTTCCTTAAGATCTAAGCTTTCAGAGGATTGAAAGGTTTATGATGCATCTTTAAGATAGAGACTTGAAGTATCATCATCATCATCGTCGTCGTTTAACTTCCGCTTTCCATGCTAGCATGGGTTGGACGATTTGACAGGGAACTAGTGAACCAGATGGCTACACCAGGCTCCAATCTGATTTGACAGTGTTTCTACAGCTGGATGCCCTTCCTAATGCCAACCACTCCGAGAGTGTAGTGGGTGCTTTTACGTGCCACCGGCACAAAGCTTTTATTTTATTTTGTTTCATTTAATTTTTTCATTGCTTAGTCACATGAAGAAGACCAGTACATATAACCATTTGTTAGAGTTTCCAAGGGTCGTGGGTGGAAGAGAAGGTATCCTCAGACTGAAAACCGGACTCAAATGCTTACAACAGAGTAATGTATTTATCAGGGCTGTGGAGTCGAAACAAAAAACTATGACTCCGACTTGTCTACTCTTGGCACCTCTAACTCCTTTATGTAATTAAGTGATTGTAGTCCATTTTACCGATTCCTACTCCACAGCCCTGTTATTTATTCGATGATGAATTAAGTCCCCTAGCTAAAGTGAAATGAAAGTCTCAACCAGAATGTGAAACACGAGACATTAACTTTACACATTACTCTGAGCAAGAGACTGATAGAACAAGAATCAGACTTCAAAAAGATTTTTTCCAACTAAACCCTTCAAGGTTGAGTGAGCTCCAGTATGGCTGCTGTCCAATGACTGAAATAAGTAAAAGATAAGTTCCTAAAGATAGTTATCTTAATGGATTGGTCTGATAGTGGGGAAGTGGGGAGTAGTTGTGCTCATGATGGTCTTCACAAGCCCTTTGATACCTGTTAGGTCAGCTGATGTAACTGATGTTCTTCAACAACTGCCCACTTATTGTTGCGGGCTGTCTTCACCAATATTTAAAACTGTTTGTTAAGTAAAGTGTAAGACCACTTCAGAAGTACACACACACACACACACATATATGAAGTAACTTTACATTAAGGAGTGGAACTTGCAATTTTCTATAAGTCAGACTGCCTCATGGCCCCAGCAGACAAAATGGAAAAGGTTTTACCCAGGAGGATGGCTAGGGAGATGCACTGGAACAGCCACTCTGACTCACACTTGCAGACAACTATCTCTTCCCCAACAGTGGTGAGCAGGGAAAAGACTTAAGAAGATGAAGGAAACTCTAGAGGGAGGACATTCTTAGGAAGAAGTATTGGATAAAGTTGATAGTTTAGGCTTCCACCTCCTCATTTTCCCCCTCCTCCCTTCACCACCCTCCTCTTCCCTTCACCACTCTCCTCTTCCCTTCACCACTCTCCTCCTCCCTTCACCTCCCTCCTCCAACCATAGCAAATCTAAGGTTGCATCCTCCCTTCACCCTCCCTCACCCACATCATTGATGCTCATTTCAAATGCTTTATAAATGTGAAAATCCTAAAAAAAGATGAAATAAAATTATTGCTTTCATTTTGTTAGACTGTTTGACTTTTGTTTTTCAACATACAGGAATTTGAAATAAAATCCAAAATCTCGGAGAAAGTCCTAGCTGCAGGTTTGACTGTGAATATACCAGTTATATACAGGGGTACATTTGATGGGTACTCTTTGCAGGACAGATTGACTATTTGCAGTGGAGAACACAGAGTCGAAGTTCCACTCTTTGTGTAAGCATTTTCTTCTCTTCACATATGACCGACATAAAACCACTGTTCTCTATTCACTTACCATTTTTTTACCTTCTACAACATAGGTGCTAGCATTGCTCTATGGTAAGAAGCTTGCTCCTCAACCATGTGGTTCCACATTCAGTCCAACTGTGTGGAACCTTGAGCAAGTGTCTTCTCACTACAGCCTCAAGCTAGCCAAAGCCTTGTCAGTGGATTTGGTAGACGAAATATGAAAGAAGCCCATCATATATCATTCAACCATGGTAGTGGTTGAATATATTCTTAAGTCTACCATTTCATTAATCACAGCAGCTTTCAAGCTTCACCACTAACTCAGTCAAATCGTCCAACCCATGCTAGCATGGAAAGTGGACGTTTAACGACGATGATGATGATGATGATGATGGTTGTTGTCGTCATCTTGATGCTCACATATTTTCAGGAGAAGAATCACTATCCACCTCTTCACCTCCTCACCATCATCAGCATCAGCATCAGTGTCATCAACTTTGTCATTATCACCATTATCATCCGTATCAGCATCAGTGCTCACTTCAAAACCTATTTCTGCATCAACCATCATCCCTAAAACAATTTGGTTGCTATTTCCCTTGTTTTTTGTCATTTTTTTTTTCTCTGTCAACAACAGGTCTTCTCCATGCTGTATCTTGTCTGTTAGTGGAGAAGTAGACTTTGGCTGCATGGTGGCCAACAATGAGGTGAACACAAGGTCTTTCGAAATTAGAAATGAAGGCCTTATCCCAGGAGAGTTCAAGGTCAAGTATTCTGGAAACACACCTTTGTTAATGAGCCCAAAAGAAGGGGTTGTGCCTGCACTATCAGCCTGGTTGATTACTGTAAGTCTATTTTCATCATTATTATTTTATTTATACCAAAAGGTAATATTGCGCATTTTGCACCAAAACCCATTATGGGACAATATTACCTTTCTATATTAATGCTTCTTTTGTTGTTAATATATACTAATACTATCTTTCAGTATTTGTACTGCCTCTATTGCTAAAATATATATTATTTTATTTGTTTCCTTTTCTGGTGTCAAAAAGTAAGTACTAGTCCAACACTGGAGGCGCAATAGCCCAGTGGTTAGGGCAGGATCATAGGATCGTGGTTTCGATTCCCAGACCGGGCGTTTTGAGTGTTTATTGAGCGAAAACACCTAAAGCTCCACGAAGCTCCGGCAGGGGATGGTGGCGAACCCTGCTGTACTCTTCCACCACAACTTTCTCTCACTCTTACTTCCTGTTTCTGTTGTGCCTGTAATTCAAAGGGCCAGCCTTGTCACACTGTGTCACGCTGAATCTCCCCCGGGAACTACGTTAAGGGTACACGTTTCTGTGGAGTGCTCAGCCACTTGCACGTTAATTTCACGAGCAGGCTGTTCCGTTGATCGAATCAACTGGAACCCTCCGCGTCGTAAGCGACAGAGTGCCAACAACAACAACAGTCAAACACTAGAGAGTTGCTCATGTCTTTGACTAAACGAACTAAGGAATCCTTTCGACCAAATGATTTCTCCTCATTTGCCAAGCATTGGGCTCTATGTATCTGGTGCATTTTACTGTTGCACCAATTAAATAAGTTGCTTTGCACCCTCCAGGACAGAAAAGAATCCTCAATATTCTATGTTGTCTACATTTGGTCCGGAAAACATAAATGGTAGTGAGGGTAGAAGAGAGGGCAATTGTAGATGAAGTATATTAAGAGTGAGAAGGAAAAGATAGTTTGACAGAGGAGGAACAATGATAATGTGGAAGAAGAGGGTAAATAAAGAGAGACAGTTTGATAGGAACAATAAGGGAGGCTGTAATGATAGCTATATGTTTGCAAGTTAAAGGAGAGTGAGTGATAGTCACAGAAATTGTTTAGTGTTGAGAAAGAAAGTGTGATGGATGTTCATGATCTGGTAATAATGGAGTTGGAGTAGCAGTCTGGAGGGATGTGATAATGCTAGCTGAAGAGAGAGAGAGAGAGAGAGCACAGATGATAAGTAGTTGAGATGATGGTGGCAAGAAAGTACTGAATGTCAATGAAAGAGTGACCTAAGTTAGAGGGGGAGGGGGAGAGCAGGATAGGGAGAAGGTAAACAGAGTTATACACTGGCTATCAAATGATTCAATGAAATTCCACACTACTCAACCATCATAGTAAAAGAGAAACAGTAGCAGTGGTAGACACATGAGACATATGCCTGCTAGCTTAGAGAGAAAGAGAGAAATGAAGTTATGTGTGTGTTATCATTGTCATCATCATTCTTATATCAGTTTTTCTATGCTTCCATAGATTGGATGGGTCCTTTCTGATACAGTCTTCCACCATTTATCATGTTTCTTTGTTGTCTCCTTGGTGAGGTTCCATATCTTGAGGTCTGCTTTCACCCCTTTCACCCCATATCTTCCTTGGTCTCTCTTTCCAGGGATTTCTTCCTCTAGGATTTCCTGGCACTTCTTCGTCCATCTACCATCCTCCATGTGCATTATATATCCATATGTAAGCTGTTCTATTTTTATTCTCTACAACTGAGTCCTCTTATATTATGTTTATTTCTCAATTAATTTGACTCGTATCATTTACACACACTAATATGACTCAGCTTGTGGAGCATGCTCATTTCATTTCTCCCCCAACTTAAGCACATTTACAATCATTATCCATATGTCATTACTACACACCATTGAACTTTGTACACAAGCAGCATACAATCTGCTCTTCATGCAAGAAGAGAATTTCCTTGTTCCAAGAAGCAGTTAATAGCTCCCTTAACTTTTTCTACATACTTATGTGTTAGTATATATATATCATCATCATCATCATCATCGTTTAACGTCCGCTTTCCATGCTAGCATGGGTTGGACGATTTGACTGAGGACTGGTGAAACCGGATGGCAACACCAGGCTCCAGTCTGATTTGGCAGAGTTTCTACAGCTGGATGCCCTTCCTAACGCCAACCACTCAGAGAGTGTAGTGGGTGCTTTTACGTGTCACCCGCACGAAAACGGCCACGCTCGAAATGGTGTCTTTTATGTGCCACCC
>NC_068984.1:73565395-73569334 GCF_001194135.2 Octopus bimaculoides
ATATATATGTATATATATATATATATACATATATATATATATATATATGTACACATACATACATACATACATACATACATACATACATAAGACTGAGATATCTGGTGCCATGGTGTACTCAAGAGGACCTGTCTGTCACAGCAAAATTGGTACCACTGCTAGTGCCACATAAAAAGTGCCCAGTTACATTCTATAAAGTGGCTGGCATTAGGAAGGGCATCCAGCTGTAGAGACCATGCCAGAACAGACAATAAAGCTTGATGCAACCCCAGCCTTACCGGCTCCTGTCAAGCTATTCTACCCATACCAACATGAAAAATGGATGTTTGATGATGATGAGGATGATAAAATACACACACACATGCGCATGCACGCAATTTGCTTGTGTTTGTAGGAAGGCAAACCTTTATATGTGCCTGCATACACATAATACTATGCTATCTCACATTACCAAGCATACTTTTTTAACATACTTTGTATTTATACATTCTCATGACAGATTCAGTATTGTGCAACTGAGCCAGAACAATTTCAAGAAGTAGCAAGGCAAGTATTTTGATTTTGCATTTAGTTATTTTAAAGCCTTCGGCTTTAAATTTGTTGTAAGTCTGAATCATCATCAGTATCAACAAATAAAACAAATAAAAACAGAGCCTGGGGAATGTGCTTGATTGTCTTTTTAGGCATAAATAATTTCAGTAAGGTTTTTAAATTCATTGAGTTTTAAATGCTGTGGGTAGTCAAGTGTGTTAATGTTCCGAGCAAAAACCATTCAAAGAAGGATATTTTATTGTTATAGTCTTCATCCTTAGCTGCCAATTGTTCTATTTACTTGTTGCTTAATAAGCCACTGAATCTCTACATAGTCACTTCACTTGCAACATATAACTACCAAATTCCATTAATTGATATGATTTCATTCTTTCACTTTTCTCTGTTCATTGGACTGTGAGTACCCTAAGACAACCTTTTATAGGACTGCATTTACTATATGAACCACTAAAAGCAGTGGTTTGGCAGAATCATTAAAGCATCAAACAAAACACCTTGTGATATTTTTTCTGATTCTCTTCATTATGAATACAAACCCTGCCAGAGGCAATGTTGCCTTCCATTCTTCATAGATTGGTGAAATGAAGTATGAATCCAGGACAGCAGAGCAATGTAACTGTTTGAGTATGAAACCTGATGTCTTGCAGTATTTATTTCAGCTCAGATTTGCATTCTGAGTTTGTTCATAACAGCACTGGTGACAGGGTATATCAGCTCCCTTGCCTTTCCCTTTGACAACTTTGGTGGCATGGATCGAGAATGTTTACATGGGCAGCATCCAGTCCTCCAGGGTAAAAGTTGTTCTGGTCTCTATCCAAAAGAAGAACTTTCCATGTGCTGAAATATGGTCAATCAGGATCAAAGGAGGCCCTAGAGGTCAAGCCAAGTGACATTTCTGCTTCTGGTTCTCATTTTAGTAACATCATAAGGTAAAAATGGCAAAGTCAGCCATAAAGGGACATGATAAATGGAATGAAATACCACATGATACCATTGTGTGATGCATTTATTCTGCCATTCTTTGATGATACATACTCACATGCATACATAAACACATATATTATACATGCAAACACACAACTAAATAGAAAGAAACAAAGATAGATTAATAGACAGACAGATAGATAAGTTTATAAGTCCAGTTGATACAAGATATGATGGCTCCCACACAGATTCTATCTTTCAAATTTCACTCTCATTAAACTCTTGTGACTTCAAGGTTTGGTAGAAGATACTTATCTCAGGTACCAACCAGAGGTATTGAAACTAGAACCATCTAGTTAAAAAAAGAAAATTCTTAAACGCACACTTGTACCTTTGCCCTTATATAATCACTTTCCCTTTTTCTTTTCTTTTTTTATTTTTGTTATTAGAGTGAAACTTGAAAACAGTGAAACACGTCATGTAATCATATCAGGTCGTGTGATATACCAAGAATTGGAACTCTTGGACCCAGAAACAGAGAAAATTACTGAAAAGATTCAGTTTGGTTACTGCTATTATGGCTGTGATTTAATCCAGTTTGCCACTTTGTACAACAATAGTCCAATTCCTGCAAAGTTTGTTGCTGTTGTTGATGAAAAGGCAGATGGGGAAGAAGTTGTGAGTTCTAATGATATTTCTTTGAATTTTTCCACTACTACCCATTTGTTCTTCTCTAACTCCTCCTTCTTATAATAATAATAATAATAATAATAATAATAATCATAACAAGAGCACTCAGAGAGCACAAACCTCTGCTAAGGCAATACCAATGTCCTCTCAACAATTAGCCAGAGATGATTTTTAAAATGAGAATATCTGAAATAAACTTGACTGCTCTCATAAATGAGAATACTAAAAATGAACCCAACTGCTCTCCAAAATTAAGTAAAAAAAAATGGATAAATAATCCAAATTCCTTGTTCGGTACCAGATTGATCCCAAAATCTAATCAGTTCATGCAAGTCATGAGATCAAACATCCCTGAAAGTGTCATCTGAATCCATCCAGTGCTTCCTGAGATATCTTGTCCACGGACAAACAAACAAACATGACTGAAAACAATACCTCCACCTTCGCTAAGATGGAGGTAATGATAACAATATCAAGACCAAATAGCCAGGAAAACGGAAGAAGGGATGTTATTTCATAAGGACAATGCTCCAGCACACAAGTCATTGGCTTCAATGTCTGTTGTATGTGACAGTGACTTTGAACTGGTTGATCACTCTCACAATTTGACTATCATTTGTTCCCCAGCATGGAAAAATATTTGCTGAGAACTAATACCACCGTAATGATGATGCCATATCTGCTCTTGGTCATTTGTTTTGACCAATAGGCTGAAAGCTTCTTCACCACTTTGATCCAAGCACTGCAACACCAATGGATGAAGTGTGTGGCCTGCAATGAGGACTATATGTTGAAAAATAAGCCTTATTTGGTTATATTCCATCAAAGCAGCTTGGTCAGCCTATGAACTTTTCAGCTGACCATCATACATGCATGCATATATCTTTTACCTTGTATGCTTTACCTATTTCAGTTGTTTGACTGCGGCCATGCTGGAGCAATGCCTTGAAGAACTTTAGTCAAATGAATTGACCTCAGTACTTTGTTTTTCAAGCCTCGTACTTATTTTATCAATGTCTTTTGCTGTACTACTACCTTAATAATAATGTTTACATCCCCGTAAGTTAACAGTAATAATAATAATAATAATTATAATAATAATAACTAGCAGTATATCCTGGCGTTGCCCGGGATTAAGCTAGGATTATGAAGTGATCAAGTGCTTTATTTCAAACCAAAATAAGTAACATTGACATCAGATTTGCGCTGAATCCGTTGAAATTGGTTGGTTGAAAATGGTTTGCTGGCAATTTGATTGTGAAATCCCATAAGGAATCAGTTTATTGGTTATTTCCACTCATTGACTGCTTTTTTTAAGTTGCATTAGAGATCTGCATAAGAGAAGGTTGATCTGAATGTCTGCATTGGGGATCTGGATTGGAGCAGCTTAGGAAAACTTACCACAGCTTTAACCAAAAAATAAGGGGCCTGTCCCTCTAGGTTACGTTTATGAGCAACTTAGCCAATCACTGATATCAGCCGAGTGAGCATTGTTGTTGGAGAAGTCAGCATTGTCCAATAAAAAAGTGGAAGAGTCCATAAGTCATGTTGCCATGATTTGCGAATATGTCCAGCCAATGCTTCCGGATCACTGTTTATAACCACATCGGCTGCAATGACAACTTGTCTATAAAACTTCGCTATAGACAACATTGCGTGTTCTGCCCTGAGGAGCATACACAAAAAGAGCGTTTCTACTACCCACACGGGAGCAGGCCACATAAAGTTGCCCATGTGAAAAGCATGGCTCCCCCAAATGGATGCCTTCCACCG
>NC_068984.1:73571167-73574317 GCF_001194135.2 Octopus bimaculoides
TCTCTCTCTCTCTCTCTCTCTCTCTCTCTTTCTCTCTCTCGCCTTCACGCGCGTACGCACAGATTTGACTTCGCCATGTCAACAAACTTCAAAATTGGTAAAAGTTTATCGATTTTTACAGCTATACGCGGGTGCCTCTGAGAGAAAAATTTCGCTAAAATGCACATAAAGTCATGACACATCACCTCCTAAAATTGGAGCGACATGCGTGCTAATTTGTGGACGTGCATAAACCACATTCACGTACACACACACGCAAACATCGTCTGTTTTATAGATATTGATAATAGTAATAAACATTATCATTAAGGTGACGAGCTGGCTGAATCATTAGCGCGTCAGGAAAAATGCTTAGCAGTATCTCGGCTGTCTTAAGATTCTGTATTCAAATTCCGCCGACGTTTGACTTTGCCTTTCATCCTTTTGAGTCAATAAATTAAGTACCAGTGATATACTAGGGTTGATGTAATCGACTAGTCCCCTCCCCTAAATTTCAGTCCTTGTACCTATAGTAGAAAGGATTATTATTATTATTACTATTATTATTATTATCATTATTATTATTATTATTATTATTATTATTGAGTGAGAGAGCAGATCATGCCATCTAAGTGACACTGGGGTACAAATATACAAAGCCCAATATACCCATCATGACTGCCCGTCTGATAAGGATAGACCAGGCACATGTATCACAACCATATGTGCACAACATGGTGACCTTATATCAAGATAAACAGTGCATGACCTTCCAAATGGGACCCTATTAGAATTTTCTTGAAGTTGAGTAGCCCATCCACTCAAAAGATGAGCAAAACACCCATGTTTCCAGAGGTGAATTATTCAAACCCCAAAGAATTCCTTTCAACACATGGCTATGATGCTCCCCCACTTCTCCTGCTTGTGCTCAGAGATGCACATATTGTTAACCACTAAGGGACATGCTCAACTGGTTAAAGTCAAGTGACTGACAAATTTGTGGTTTTGAGTAGAGTATTTGCTGTAGCCCATCTTTTTATATCAAGACGAAACGTGTCCATGATAACACTTCCAATCAGTTGAGATTAGAAACCATGAGAGTCACTACCTGGTACTGCATCAGGGCATTAATCAGAAGCCATGTGAGCCACTTCCTGGTACTGCATCAGGGCACTATCATCATCTTTATAGGGTGGCATATTGGCAGAATTGTTAGAAAGTTGGACAACTTGTCCCTTGCTTTATTTGTTTCAGTGCTTTACATTTTGAGTTTCAATTCTGATTAGGTCAATTTACCTTTCAGTGTTCTGGGGTTAATGAAATAAAGTACCAGCCAAGAACTAGAGTTCAAGATATTGACTTTTCCCTCCCCTCAAAATTACTGGCCTTGGCGGTGAACTGGCAGAACCATTAGCATGCCGGACAAAATTCTTAGTGATATTTTGTCTGCCGCTATGTTCTGAGTTCCACCGTGATCGACTTTGCCTTCCATCCTTTTGGGGTTGATAAATTAAGTACCAGTGAAACACTGGGGTCAACGTAATTGACTAATCCCGTCTCCACAAATTTCAGGCCTTGTACCTATGGTAGAAAGAATTATTATTTATTACTGATGCAACAGTCATTATATTGTCAATCTTGGGCATTCTTTTGAGTAATTACTATAATTAAAACTGGAATGATTTCTTCTTCTGTAGGAATGTAACGTCACTGAGCCTGCAAGTTTAGTGTTGATGAAGAAAGCTGGAATGGCTGAAGGGAAGAGCAATGTGCATTCAGGCCTGCTTGATATCCTTCCATGTGAAGGTACATTGACACCCTATGAGAAAATACTTGTTGCTTTCTTATTCAAACCTAGGTAAGACAAAAAAAAAGAGAAGGTTATTCGTTGCTTAACATTGGTTATGTTGAATTCATTGTTTTGTTTCTGAAAAGTTTGTAACAATAACTACTAGGGGAATCCCTGCCTTGCTGGATATTTTTTCCTTGATGTACATATATACATCTGCAAACACACACACACATATATAAGCATATATATGTGTGTGTGTGTGTGTGTGTGTGTGTGTATGTATGTATGTATGTATGTATCATCATCATCATCGTCGTCATTTAACGTCCGCTTTCCATGCTAGCACGGATTGGACGATTTGACTGAGGACTGGTGGACCAGGAGGTGACACTAGGCTCCAATCTGATTTGGCAGAGTTTCTACAGCTGGATGCCCTTCCTAACACCAACCACTCTGAGAGAGAAAGATAGGCAGACACATATTTATACATCATCATCATCTCGTGTCCATCTAGAGTTCTTTTTGTTAGCTTGTTGTTACAGCCATTATTGTTGTTTAACACCAGGCCAATGTTAGCCAAGCAGATCTATGATCAAAGACATTCCCGACATGACCATCCTGTCTTTTTAGGTTTATATAGGGCTGCATTATCTAATATATCCTTTCCTAGTGTGAAGATGGTAGAGTATGATTCGAGGGAAACACCAGTCATTAAGCTGATGGCATACTAGACTGTTAAAATGTCATTGATTCCCATGACCCAAACAATTATAACTGCCTGGCTCTTTTTTTGGTTCTGGGTAGATTCTGATAAGTGAAACAGTTTGTTTTCCTAAGCAGTAGTTGCAGTCTTAATTTCAAATAATGTGTGAATATAAACAGTCAAAGACTCAGGTATACACACACACACACATTTAGAGAGAGACACAGAGAGAGAGTGAGACAGAGACAGGCAGACAAATAGATAGATAAGTAGATAGATAGATAGATAGATAGATAGATAGATAGACAGACAGACAGACAGACAGGTAGATTGGTATATAGATATAGATATATATATATATATATATATATATATATATATATAGAGAGAGAGAGAGAGAGAGAGACATAAAATGGAAGAGAGAGAGAGAGAAAGATAGGCAAGCATATCAGTAGATAAAGAGAGATAGAGATAAGTCACATATATATATAATGCAAGATTATGAGGCAAAGACAAAATAAACAAATCATAAACAGTGTCAGACAAGTGAAACTCAATGACTAAAAAAATATAGCAATTTAAAGTAAAGAAAAGAAAGAAACAAAGAAATGTATAATATTGAATTTAAGACATCTGTTTATATGCCAGAATTAGAATATATATATATGTATATATA
>NC_068984.1:73574534-73575678 GCF_001194135.2 Octopus bimaculoides
ATTACGGAGATGTACTTGCATAGCAAGTGACCTGATCTGAGATCGTGTGCTGGAACGAAAACAATTGCAGCGTGGAAGGTGTTTATAAGCCATTTAAAATAACACAAAATCCGTTAGATTCACTTCAACATTTAAATTTAATTTGTCAAAATATTTTCGTCGCTTTGAGACCGCGACCTGTTCACTGACAAAATTCTGTGCTGCATCTGAGAAAGTAATACTTAGTTCATGATATATATGTACATGTGTATGTATGTATGTATGTACATATGTATATATGTGCATGTACATGTGTGCGCGTACGCATCTGTGTACATGCGTATGCATGTGTGCATGCCTATACGCATGTATGTATATATGTATGTATGTGCGCATGCACGTATGTACTTATGGATGTACATGAGTAATAGGGTAAGTGTGTAGACGTGTTTGTGTGTGTGTGTGTGTGTGTACATATGTATGTACATGTGAACGTATGTACATGTATGTACATGTTCCTTTCACCGAACATTTTTGTATATTCGGAATCTACATAATAAGTAATATATGCATAGAAAATTTCATTAAAAAATATTCATTTTTCTGAAAGTTGTGACCTTCCAAAGTCGGTGGGTACAACTCTGTAGTTATGCCACATTGACGAACGTGAATGATTGTGTTTACTTGCACGTGTATGCGTTCGAGAGAGCGAGAGATGAAGAGGGAGAGATAGAGAACAGGAGCAATGTGTGTGTTGTTGTCACATATTACGTATGTGTGGTTGTGTGTGTTTTTACGTATCAATGTTATGAAAAATAGCTAAAGAATACTGAGAAGAAAGTTTAATCTATGACGTTGTATGTATCACTTTCTCTCTCAGTTGAGCACGTGTGTAAGAACGCTGTTCCAGGTAGAAGGGAAAAAATATAAAAGTTGCTAGAAACAACAGCCAAATCTCCCTTAAATCACACAAAGTAAACGGAATTTAAAAAATCTAATTACTGCACTGGAAAGTTCAGATCGAGAAAATTCCATTGATGTAAAAATTTTTACAAAAAGTGGAAAATGTGGATTTCTATAAACTTTCAAAAAGGCTTCACACAGACACACAACTTCAGCTTTATATATTAAGATATAGATAGATAGATAGATAGATAGATAGATA
>NC_068984.1:73575836-73581507 GCF_001194135.2 Octopus bimaculoides
TATATATATAGATAGATAGATAGATAGATAGATAGATAGATAGATAGATAGATAGATAGATAGGTATATATATATGTGTGTGTGTATCTGTTAAAATATGTGACACTTATTCAGTAGCCATGATAAAACTCCGAGTTTCAGATGCTGGGGTGGCTATGCTGTATCATCACATGGGTTAATTAGAGAAAAAAGATTTTCATGCTAGTCTTCTTATAAAAGTCTTACCTATGTGAAGGCCGGGCTTTAAATAAGGTCTGCATGGATGAAAGTATTGAAGTCTGTTCTGGCCTGGAGAAAGTAGACCTATGTTTGGGATAAAGTCTAAGCTATGCTGTGGATATATCATCGAGATCCTCAGTGGTGGTAAGACCTAACAAGTATGAGGTGCATTCAAAAAGTATCAGAATTTATTTTTTCCTGCCAAAACAAATCACCTTACTTTGAAATTGTATGGATAATGCCGTACTAAATTCTGGTGCCTCAACTTAAGTACCATATTCATCTGAATCTAAATTTTTGCTGTATATATATATATATATATATATATATATATATATATATATATATATATATGTACACACATAGATATAGAGATATATTCCTTCCCTAATTTATCTATCCCTCTGCTACCTACCTCTCTCTGTTCCTCCCATGTGACCAGTGCTCGACCAAGCATGATCTTTCTTTCTTGGCTTGACTACCGCTCACACAACACCTCATTTTCCTGTCTCTATGTTTGTTGCCATAAGGCTTCCCCTTCACATGCCAGCTTAACTTAACTTGTCTTTTTAATCGAAAGACACCTGTTTTTATTCTTGTTTGTATTTGTAATCGTGTAACATCTTCTCCATTTTCTCGTTTTTTTTGTCCATGTTGTCGCACATATTTGCCACTTTCTTCCAAAGATTTAATGTGCTTAGCTTAGATTTTTGGGGCCTACTAATTTTGAACAGTGTTACAGGCCAAAACTGTAGTGATAATTGGAAGCTTGACTAATGAATAGATAGCCACGAATGTTCTGTCCTGGTTTTCCTGTCCGTCCTTGCATTGCTCATCTGTCCGTATGTTTTCATTGTTGTCCGTTATCATCATCATCATCATCATCGTTTAATGTCCGCTTTCCATGCTAGCATGGGTTGGACGATTTGACTGAGGACTGGTGAAACCGGATGGCAACACCAGGCTCCAATCTAATTTGGCAGAGTTTCTACAGCTGGATGCCCTTCCTAACACCAAGGTATTATCCAATGAATATCCTTGTTGCTTATTTTGATTTTTGATATATATATATATATATATATATATATATATATATATATATATATATATGTGTGTGTGTGTGTGTGTGTGTGTGTGTGTGTTTACAACTTGCTTTGTCAAAGTAGCATTGAGATATTACCTTGTAACTTTATAATTGTAAATTTTGTTTATTTCAGGTGGGAATTATCGCCATTGGGCTGGAAATGTTTGCAGGAACCACCTCCAAGAAGAGACTTTGTGCTCTTTGTAAACTTCAATATTGTTGGAATTCCATTTCCACCAGAAAATCAACGTAAATTTTTCTCTCACTCTCTCTCTCTTCTTCTTTGTTACTCATTACTCACAGAAGTAAGACAAAAATGTCTCACTCGTATACAATATCTCATTTCTTCATTCAGTGCGATGTAAATGATGGAATGGCTAAAAGAGAGGATATTTACAGATGAACCAAGGTGGAAGGATGAAAGTATTGAGAGTAGGATAACTGAAACAGGAAGATTGGAATGACTCAAGGGAAAATGAAAGAAAATGGAAGAAATAGTGTTGGAAGGAGTTATGGAAGAGAGACAGTGGTGACAGGGTGTAATGGAAGAGGGTAATGGGAGAGAGACATGAATGGTAGCTAGATATTTGCTGGTAAAAGAGGGTGCAAGTGAAGAATAATCATAGAAATGGCTAGTCATGTTTGTTAATAATGAGTAACCCAAAAGAGAGGGGATGTTAACTGGCACTATACAAGGAACAATGTCAGCTACTATGAGAATGTGCAACTAATGATTAATCTTGCAGATGGGTGACGGTAAACAAGTGATAGACATGAATAGAAATGTGGCCCAAGGGGGAAAAGAGGAGAGGGAATGTTGGTTGGTAGTATTAGTGGACAAATGGAAGAGTGTATTAGATGCCAATGAATTTACTCAAATATTTTGATGAGAGATATGTATGTGTGTTTGTGTGTGCATATACCAATATTAAAAAGGTGCATTGTATTGTATCCCTTTACATCAAAAGGGTAACTTAGCTATTGAATAATAACCAGAGTGAAATAACGAGTTTGTGGGCGAGGGCAATATTATCAACTGAAACCTTTGAAAGCTGTGCTTCAGCATGGCCACAGTCCAATGACTGAGACAAATAGGAGACTTAAAGAGTGTCACTTGTGAAGAGTAAATTTTGTAGCTACTTCAAACATATCTAACCATAATGCAGAGACTCCTTTGTTAAGTCAGGCACCACCATGTGTAATGTAAGTGATACCATGACCCTTAAAATATATTTCATTTAGGTTGGCTTGTTTTAATTTTAATTTTTATTATTATATTTCACCTATTGCTTTCATCAACGACAGTATTCCATTGCATAAATTCAATGCTTTAGCATCTATTTCTTGCAGTGTGTGGTGAGGCATAGAGCCAGTCCCTTGTTATAATTATGTATATAATTATGAAATATTTTATATATGTACCATCCTGAGCGTGACCGTTGCCAGTACCGCCTGACTGGCCTTGTAGGGTTTTCGAGCGAGATCGTTGCCAGTGCCCCTGGACTGGCTCTTGTGCGGGTGGCACATAAAAGACACCATTTCGAGCATGGGCGTTTTCGTGCGGGTGACACGTAAAAGCACCCACTACACTCTCTGAGTGGTTGGCGTTAGGAAGGGCATCCATCTGTAGAAACTCTGCCAAATTAGATTGGAGCCTGGTGTAGCCATCCGATTGCACCAGTCCTCAGTCAAATCGTCCAACCCATGCTAACATGGAAAGCGGACGTTAAACGATGATGATGATGATGATGAATTGTTTTGAAGGTGGCAGAATTGTTAGCACAAGGTCAACTTTGCCTTTTATCCTTTCGGGATCAATAAAATAAGTATCTTGGAAACACGGGGGTCGATGTAATCGACTGGTACCCCACCTTCAAATTTCAGGCCTTGTACCTTCAGTTAAAAGGAATATTAATTGTTTTGAAGGTGATGAGCTGATAGAGTCATTAACACACTGGGCAAAATGCTTAGTGACATTTCATTCACCCTTACATTCTGAGTTCAAATTCCACCGAGGTCAACTTTGCCTTTCATCCTTTTGGGGGTCAATGAAATAAGTACCAGTTGTGCATTGGGGTCAATGAAATAAGTACCAGTTGTGCACTGGGGTCAATGTAATCAACTAGTCCCCCTCCCCAAAGTTTCAGACCTTGTGCCTATAATAGAAAGGATTATTAATTGTTTTGACTGATCTTTTTTGTTTTTTGGGACGGGACAAGTTGTTTGCATTTTGTTTTCATTTTTTTTTTAATCATTTTTTTTTCTCAACTTTCTCTCAATCTCCTTCACTTCACTTGCAGCTAAGCATGGACTAGAAGTACCAATAACAGGTACAGCTCTACCAGTATTACTGAGCCTTGAACCAGAGAAGTATGACTTCGGTTCCTGTGCTGTTGGAATGAGATCAGAAACAGAAACGATTCTATTAAATTACTCACCTGTACTCCCTGCAAATTACCATTTTCATAATGGTGCTCATTTCAGGGCCCATCCTCATAAAGGAATACTTCAACCTGGGCAACAAGAAAGAATCACCTTCTCATTCATACCAAAGCAAATAGGTAAGTTGATCAGTTTTGTTATTATTTCATTATAAAATGGTGGCAAGCTGGCAGAATCGTTAGCACACCAGGCAAACTACTTAGCAACATTTCTTCCATCCTTATTTATGTTCTGTGTTCAAATTCCACTGAGGTCAATTTCGACTTTATTCCTTTCAGAATCGATGAGATAAATATCATTCGAACACTAGGGTCGATGTAATCAACTTACCCCTTCCCCCAAAGTTTCAGGCTTGTGCCTACAGCAGAAAGGATTATTTCGTTATAAAGAAATGATTATTATTAGAATTGTTAGGCCATCAGACCAAATACCTTCTGATATTTCTTCCACTTTTCTAAGTTCTGAGCTCAAATTGCACCAAGGTCAACTTTGCTTTTCGTCCCTCTAGGGTCGATAAATTAAGTGCTGGTCACATGCTAACATAGATTATATCACCTAACTCCTTCCCTCGAAAGATTGCTGACTATGCTTAAATTAGAAACAATTATTATAATTATTATATATCATAATAAAGAAATGACTGTCATCAGAGTCATTAAAATATTGAACAAAAATACCCAGTAATAATATATGTCTTTACATTCTGAATTAAGATATCACCTAGGGTGACTATATCTTTCATCCTTTTGGGTTTGAGAAAATAAGCACAAGTCAAGCCCTGGACATATTCAATCAACCACTTCTTACCCTCAAAATTTTCAGCTTTGTGCCTTAGTAAAAAGTACATTATTTTTATTACCATTAAGATGACAAGCAGGCCAAATCATTAGAATGTCAGGGAAATGCTTAATGGCATTTGATCTGTCTTTATGTTCTAAGTTCAAATTCCACCAAATGTAACCCTTTATCATTTAACCTGGCCATATCAGGCCCAAATATTCCAGTTGTTTTATGATTGAATGGCCAAATTTGGTTTCTCACATCTACCCTACAATATCATTCTAAAAATAAACAGTCATATCATCAGAATCTTGAAGCTGTGAGATAATGCATGATTAATTCAAAACAATCTGGAAAGTTAATATTGAATTTGACTGAATAATCTGAAAGCTAACAGATCAATCTCATCATTTTCACGAGTCACTGTGAGTCAGTGAGTGTTACTGTTGCAATCCTGGGGAATTGACATAGTTGTTTGAGTGTTGGATAAAATAGATGGCCTCTGTGAGCATTGAGTTCACAAAACAACAAAAATCAAATCTGCCTTTCTGGATTGATAGGAAAAAAAAATACCAATCCAAAATGGTGAAATTGAGGAACAGTAAAAACATCAAACCAACTCTGTTCCAACTCTGCATTTTGAGTTCAAATCCCACTGTGTTCCACCTCTGTGGTAGACTTGATTTGTCACTCAGTTTAATATCACTACTAGGCCTCTTGAGTACTTTTAGTGGAGCCTACTCTGTTGCAAGCATCCAAGTCAGATTTCTTGCTTGAGGATAACTTCTTCCTTATTTCCTCACAATCTCATTGACTCTGTAAAGGGTCATAGGCCATGCCTTCCCTCCTGACTAAAGGAAAAATGAAACATTTCTTCTAAATCAATCCAACCAGATAAAAATAAAATCACCTTATCTTATTAACCCCCTCTCACACCTCCCTTATAATGTCATTCTCAAAATATACAAACTCACCTTGTGGTAAGTAGCTTGCTTACCAACCACATGGTTCCAGGTTCATTCCCACTGCATGGCACCTCGGGCTAGTGTCTTCTACTATAGCCTCGGGCCGACCAAAGCCTTGTGAGTGGATTTGGTAGACGGAAACTGAAAGAAGCCCGTCATATATATGTATATATATATATAT
>NC_068984.1:73581631-73600035 GCF_001194135.2 Octopus bimaculoides
ATATGTATGTTTGTGTGTATATGTGTTTGTGTGTCTGTGTTTGTCCCCCTAGCATTGCTTGACAACCGATGCTGGTGTGCTTACGTCCCCGTACCTTAGCGGTTCAGCAAAAGAGACTGATAGGATAAGTACTAGGCATCCAAAGAATAAGTCCTGGGGTCGATTTGCTCGACTAAAGGCGGTGCTACAGCATGGCCGCAGTCAAATGACTGAAACAAGTAAAAGAGTAAAGAGTAAATAAGCATTACATTTGACAGAGTAATCTGAATGCTAAAGGGTTCATCATTTTCTGGATAGCTACTAATATCATTGTACTATAATACAAGATTAGGCAATGTGCTTCTTTTATTCTATGATTATTTATTAATTTTTTGATTAATACTTTATACAAATCACTTATCCTAAGCTTAATTTTACTTTCTTTTTTTATCTCTTTTTTCACCACCATCACCTCTATGACAGGTACTCTACAATCAAAAAATGTTCTGCAAGTTCAGGAAAACATATCTTCCTTACACAGTCATGGTAATCCTTTAAGTATACAGAAATTCAAAAGTGGCTTCCCATACTATGTCTCTCCAAAAATCATTTATTCTGCAGATATACAAATGCAAGGCTTTGGTGTAATGAAACCACTTGATAAAAATCCTAAATTTAATATGGGTATGTCATTTGAGATTTTACAGCCAGTTTGTATTTATTTTGTTTTTCTACTCTAAATCCTTCAGACATGATAAGTATGGTCTATATTTCAATGTTTTGTTTTGTGTTGTATTTCAGAAGACATTTCAAATGAGAGGTGTAATTAAGGAAACTTGTAGATGAGAAAGCACAAAAAAAAATAAATGAAACACAGTTGCATTGCTGAAGACTCAGTTTTCAGAGCTTCATTCTGTCATATCTCAGAGAGTGTGTAGAACACATTGCAAGTAAAACGCCTCATGCTTCTCAACCAGAGACAGAGAAGCAGAGTAAAGAGGTATTGGAACTTTATCAAGAACACCCTACACCATAGGGGTTCTCAACCATTCTTTATCTATGGACCCCTTTGATAATTACTTTATTCTGGTGAACCCCCATGGCCATTCAATGTTTAGAAACTAGTTTTATAGGTACTTCTTTCAAAATTCTTAAACTGAGCTACAGGTTTTTGGGGATAAACTTGATGATAGTTTTGTCTCCTTTTTTCAGGAACAGCTTGAATGCTGTTTGAGAGTACAAACATTATAATTACAGTTGAGAAAAAGTTAGTTAACACAGAGTACTGGAAACCATCTGAATACTGGGAAAAAAAATTACTTATATGATGATGATTCACACTGGGTATCAAAATGTCGACATTATGACTGCTGCTCAATGCTCTGTAAACACTGTAAAGGCTCTGAGAAGTGACATGGGAATCATGAAAACAAGGTTACCTCAAAATGCGATGGTCTTTGTGCCTGTCTCTAGTGAGGGTGATATCATGACTCCCATCTTTGAACAGAGCCTTAGGCTCAATTTAAACAGCTGGAGACTGTGATCAAATCCTGGTTGGAGGGTCATATCTGTGCCAGCAAGATTTGGCTCCTTACCATACCTCCAGAAAGAGTCAGAAGTGGTTGTTGGAGAATTTCTACAACTTCACAAGCCCCAGTTTCTAGCCTCCTAATTCCCTCAATCGCAATCTCATATATTATCATGCATGGGGCACAGTTGTGAAAGACATCAATTACTCTGTCTGCAACACCTAAGCGAAGCTGGTGGCCAAATCAAGGAGGTTTTCAAAGATCATCCTAGGGACACACGAATGCATGCACCAGGTTCCAGAACCATCTTGAAGTTGTTGTAAAAGATGAGAACAGCTACTTTGAGTAAAATGTTATTTCCCTGCCATAATCTAATTGATTTTTTTTTTCTGATTTTTGAAAATACCTTTTTTGGGGGATGGAATATTATGTTTTCTTTTCCATTTATGCAGACTGTCAAATTTAGCCTAAACACCCTGTAGATACAAAGATAAGAAATTTATGAGAGGATAATCAAATAGCCTTTGTAATGAATGACCTCAAGTTATACATTCCACATTGTCACAAATTTAACACAGATTTACTCCAGGAATTGGTATAAAATGTAGGTCATTAAAAGTGTGGCAAGGCTATAATGAAGTAAAAAATTAATTAAAAACACTAATGTCTTGTCATTAGATAAAGAAACAAAGGAAAGAGAATTAGACCAGATACAAATTTATACATACCAAGAACTCAATGAATTAGACAAAGTGCAACACAGCAAATGAAAGAAAAGTTAGAAAATAACATTATAGACAGATTAATACTTAAAACATAGCTAAATGTAAAGAAAAAGTTAACAGGCATCAGTACTTTGTCCCAGTAAAATATTACAGTCAAAATGTTCCCAACTGAATACTGAAGTGATTAGTGAGACTAGACAGAGAAACAAGAAAAATAATGACTGCAATTTGATTTCACCACCCAAAATCTGATATAGAAAGATTATATTCACCATAAATACAGAGGGTTAAGAGTCTTCTACAAGAAAATTATTATAAAATCTACTGAAGGAATACAAAATTATCTGGTAAATAATAATAGGAAATTAATGCAAATTTCTACAACAACCAAAATAATCAGTTTTCTGTCTCCAAGAAAGTCAGCAAATATATATGGGAGGTCAGAGTAATTGACAATTTTGAGAAGAAAGAAGAAGCAACAGACATTGTTCAGAAACTTAAAACTAAGTTGAAACTAATGCTATAAAATGTCATGCTAAAGCATTGCAAAATATAAAAAAAAAGTCATACATGACCAATACCTGAGATTATTTTCAGCAGGAAATGGATAAAAGAAAAATATCGGCACACAACGAAATTCTTCCCGCATGAAACCACTGAAACAATATAATGAAGTAGAATACAATAGATAATAAGCAGAACATGGGGAGATTCTGAAGAAACAATTAGCTACATTGTTTTTGACTTAGCCAAAAGAGACTATACACAGGCATGACAAAACTTTCAGGAACTTGAATTTGTGCGAACGTTATGAGATACTAGCAGAAAAGAGATGTATAAATATACACCAGAAAGGGCCTTAGACAATATAAAAAGTGACTGATTACAATCTGGGAAATGCCAACCTGCACTGGCAAGGAGTTTAAGGCAAATAATCCAGATATGGAAGTACATTGTCGGGGGCTACTGAAAAAGCAAGTACTTGATAGAAATATCAATACAAATAGATGATAATGTGTATGAAAGAAAGGTATAAGATTATTCAATGACAAAGACTTTGAATAAAGATAACATAGACAATAAAATGTTACAATGTACTGCCGGCATATTACATGGAAAATGCACAACTTTATGGATACCAAAGGCACTAGAGTTGAGCTCATCTGTGCAGTGAACGCACAAATCATAAATAGGACTACTGAAATAATGATAATTCTTTCTAATTTTGGTACAATGCCAGCAATTTTGAGGAGAGGGAATAAGTCAATTACATCAACTTTAGTACTTCACTGGTACTTTATGTTACCAGCCCTGAAAGGCAAAGTTGACCTCAGCAAATTTTTAAACTCAGAATGTAAAGAGTCAGAAGACATACTACAAAGCATTTTTCTCCACTATGCTAATGAGTTTGCCAACTTACCACCTTATTGATAAATGATAATAACAACAAAATCATCAGCATTTAGCGTCTGTTTTCCATACTGGCATGGATTGCACAGTTTGACTAAAAACTGGTTAGCTGGGGAGCTGCATCAGGTTCCAGTCTGATCTAGCATGGTTTCTACAGCTGGATGCTCTTCCTAATGTCAACCACTCCAAGAGTGTAGTATGTGCTTTTTATGTGCCATTGGTCAGTTACATAGCACCAGCATTGACCACAACTACAATCTCACTTGGCTTAATGGGTCCTCTCAAGCATGGTATATTGCCAAAGGTCTTGGTCACTTGTCACTGCCTCTGTGAGGCCCATCATTTGACGGATGTTCTTTACGTACCACCAGCATGGGTGCCAGTTATGCAACACTGGCATCAGTCACAACTATGAGTTCACTTGGCTTGACAGGCCTTCTGTCAAGCACAGCATATCACCAAAGGTCTCAGTCGCTTGTCATTGCCACTGTGAGGCCCAACATTCGAAGATCATGCTTCACCACCTCGTCCTATGTCGTCCTGTGTCAACCTCTTCCTCAGTTTCCCTCCACTGTTAGAGATCAGCACTTCTTCACACAGCTGCCCTCATCCATACATGTCACATGACCAAACCAGCACAGTCATTTCATTTGCACACCACATCTGATGCCTTGTGTATCAGATGTAGCTTAACAAAAATGATAAAAATCAGATTAATCAGATTTACAATTGGCTTTTATTTTCAGGTATAACACCTTATATCACAAATGAAGTGGGACTCTACAGTGAAATTACTTTCCCTAATATCAGTCAAATCCCAAGAAATACAATGGCTGTTGCCAGACGCTCTAAGATCATGAAGGATTTAAACAGATCTCAAACTGAAGTTATTTCTAGAAGTTTTGTGGCACTGCCTAATGACAGGGCACAAAGCATAAGATCTTCAGGAAATGATAAAGAATTCAGGTAAGTATATTTCTTCAATTTCTTTTAAAAAATGTGTTGTATTTTGTTGCATCAACAGTTAATTCTGCTTGAGCAAATCTCTTATTGAAATTGTTTGATCTTTGAAGAAACATATCTGTTTTGTGATTTGAAGGAGTTTGGTTATTATTTCTAATTTATTGAATGACAATCTAGAGGGTGCTGTCAAAAATAAAAATATTTTCTTTACTCCTATACAACCTTTAGTGGCAAAATACTGCTCTAATTAATGTTGCATGCTAAATGTAAAGAGCCTGATAGTTCTTCACTCAGTGTTCTTCCATATCTTGGAGAAGAAGCATGGTGAGTAGTTCCCCAACAACTCCCACAGAGCAGTAAGTAAAGCTGATTCCAAGAGAAAGTGAGAGAGAGAGAGAGAGAAAGATAGACCGACAGACAGACAAACGTGTACACACGCACATACACACATACTCCCACATATACATATATATGTACATGTACTTGTGTGTGTGTGTGTAATATGCCAGCATGGACTGAATCCAGTAAACAATAAAATAAAAGAAAATGCATATGTGAAAGAAAGAAATGAGTAGAGAAACTATGTTGAGTATGTGTGAGACCAAACACACTGACATATACAAACATGTATACACATACAGACGTGTGGAAGGAAAATTGAAGTAAATGGAATTCTGTTGGTTTCAATGATGAATATGCAATTGTTTCATCAACTTAATTATAGTATAAGTGGCTGAGTACTCCACACACTCGTGTATTCTTAACATAATCTTTTGGCAGAAACAGTGTAACACAAAGTCTATTATGAGTGAATTTTTGAATAAATGTTCACTCCATCCAACAGATTCTGCACAGTTTCCATCTACACCCTTTCACTGACAAAGCTTAAGTTGACACAAGACTACAGTGAATGAAACCATGCAGAGGTATAAAACCTGAGGCCTTTTGATTGCAAAGTGAGCTTCGTAACTATTCAACCATGCTGCATTCATCTACATATGTTGAAAAGTATTGATGCCTATAGATGCATCATTGAATATTGTAATAATTTTAGCATGAAGGCAATATCAAATTTAGTAACAAATGTCATATCACAACAGTGGATCTGCTGTTGCTTATGATAGTAAAAACATATAAATAAAAGTTTCTTTTGCATAGAGATGATTGTGATTACCCACTTTTATTCTTGACCAGAATCCATAATTTTTTTTTTTAAACTAGATAAAACCCTGTACTAAGAAAATCCTATCATCATAAAATAATACATCACTGATTTGTTAAAAAGACATTCATTTGAAGTATATAAATTCAAACAAGGTGATTGGCCCCCAAAGTAAATTGCAGTTCATGTCTTTGAACCATTGTCAAGCAACTGCAAATTGTAGATGGGCTGTAATTTTTATATAGCTATGGTTAACCTTCAACTTGAAATAGCTGATCAACTAATCCAACATTTGTTCTTAAAAAAACTTGCATTTTTGCCCTCCTGTTACTAAAATACGAAATGACTTTGGTGATCGTTCATAATGTTACATGCTGATATCATATGATATATGTGTCTAAATATTTTATCTCACTTGCTTTTTACCATTAATAATTTGTCACAATTTTCCTTTCACATTCCTTTTACATCTCTTTCTCTTTTTTCTATTTTCTGTTTCTTTTTGTACTTCCATGTTTTTGTTTTCATATCAACCAGAACTTTGTTCACAAAGAAGAAACGTTACACATACAATGATCCAGACTATAGCTATACAAAATATGAACTAGAGCAGATAGTCATCAATAAAAGCAAGTATAAGGACTTGATATCAAAGGCCACCAAACTGAAAATACATCAAAGCCGAGCTATGTAAGCTATTTTCAACTATTTGCAACCATGTTTGTCAGAAAAAGACTGCTATGTTCTTCAGATTCATTTACACACACACACACCACCACCACACACACACCTAAAAGGGAAAAAAATCCATCAGTTTATGAGCAAGTCTGAAAACCTTCAGCACTACTTTGATTGTATATTGCCTTTGGATTGTCAATATGTTTGAGTGGCTTAAAAATAGAAGAAACAAATCAAATATACAAATATGCAAAGAAATTATGTATGATAATGTGCAAAAAAGTCATGTGTATGTGCAATATTTTGATGGGGTAATGGAAATCTGAAGAAAGGGGCTGAGCCTGTGCTCTTTTCAGGCCCTTAGAAACTAGTAAGATCAAAACAGTTACTGCTTCTCTTCAACAGCTTCAAGTAAGATGGCTACAAAAAGGAAAAAAAAAAAAAAAAAATGGCTAATGGAAAGGAATTCCAGAGAATCCCAATTCTTAGAAGAAAGGATTGGACACAATAGTTAGTGCAGGGTATGTAGGAGATAGACACAATGTTGGTAATGGGAGGAGGTGTGATGAGTGATTTGGGATTGCTTTCATGAAAGAGAAATAAAACCAGCCAGCTCCAAGGAACAATCATTGTTTTAATAGTTATAGAAAAGACAGAGAGGAGATAGCATATCTTGTTTGTTGTTGGCACTCCATCGCTTACGACATCGTGGGTTCCAGTTGATCCGATCAATGGAACAGCCTGCTCGTGAAATTAAGGTGCAAGTGGCTGAGCACTCCACAGACATGTGTACCTTTAATGTAGTTCTCGGGGATATTCAGCGTGACACAGTGTGACAAGGCTGACCCTTTGAATTACAGGCACAACAGAAACAGGAAGAAAGAGTGAGAGAAAGTTATGGTGGAAGAGTACTGCAGGGTTCGCCACCATCCCCTGCCGGAGCCTCATGGAACTTTAGGTGTTTTCGCTCAATAAACACTCACAACGCCCGGTCTGGGAATTGAAAACCGCGATCCTATGACCGCGAGTCCACTGCCCTAACCACTGGGCCATTGCGCCTCCACTGCATATCTTGTGTAACATTGTAAAATATGACATACTGTGTGTGTGTGTGTTTATACATGTTTGTGTTTGTCTCTTCCTTTCTATGTCTTGACTTTGTTCATATGCTTAAAGTGAAAAGCAACAACGGTTTTGGCAATGTCAGTATTTACACCTCCTGTAAAATGTTTGGCCATTCTATGGTTCTTCATGACCAAGGGAAAAATACCTTTCTTGGAGAAAAAGGTTGGTGACAAAACAGAAGGTGCATCTGGCAGTGCAAAACTGTTTTAACTAGTCTCATCACATTTATGCCAGCATGGGAAAAGCAGGCATAAAAATGCTAATGATGAGGTTTGAATGATGATGATGAGGAGGAGGAGGAGGATGATGATGATGGCGGTGGTGGCAGTGGTGGTGGTGGTGGTGGTGGTGGTGACAGTGATGATGATGAAAATGCAACAGTAGCAGCAGCATGATAACACAGTTTTCAGTCTACCATAAATATTTTCATTCGACTGAAATAATTGACACTTCTCATTCACAATGTTTCATATTCCATTATGGAGAACAGGAATACATACTCATTTTTTAACCCAACAGTAGTTAAAAGAACGTCTGGAATGATTTAAGAATAGCCATTGATGTTTAAGGCATTTGGGTTAAGTACTATACTACCAGCCCATAGCTTGTGAAGTGAAGTTTAAAAAAGTAAAAGATCATTGCATTTCAGTACAGAACACTTCCTTCCTCATTGTCTCACTTTCACAAAGTCATGGACCAGATTATTCATGAAATGTTAACAACAATACGCAGTTGTCTGATCCAAGAGTAAATATGCTTCTTGTTCACCTCAGGCCATTAAGATGGAGTTAAGCGCTAACCTTTAAAAGTGCCATGAGGTTTTTAAGAGTTGCTGCGTAATCACTGTGATTTGATGGAGATTTTGTTGCCTTTCCTAGCAAATCAAGAGATTGTATAGAGGCTCTCTCCATGGCATGTTGTTCTTGTCATTGTTGTTGTTGATGGCAGCAGTTGTGGTGGCAGTGATGATGAAATTGTCATCATCATCATGAGCCATGACAGAACAAATCTTTGATTAAGGTATTCCAGCCAGGATTATCCCATATTTTTTCCCTTACACACAATAAACCAATATTTCTTCTATCTTTACTTATTTCAGTCATCGAACTGTGGTCATGCTGGGGCACCACCTTGAAGGGTTTAGTCAAACAATTTGATCTCAGTACACATTTTCCTAGGTTTGGTTCTGGTACTTATCCTGTTGGTTTCTTTTGCCAAATTGTTGAGTTATGGTGATGTAGGCAAGCTAACATTAGTTGTCAAGCAGTTGCAAGGGACAGAAACACACATACACACACACACACACACACACACAAACAACAACAACCTACTTTTAGTTTCTGTCAACCAAATCCACTTACCAGACTTTAGTTGGTTCAGGGTTAGAGTAGAAAGCACTTGCCCAAGGGGCTACATGATGGGACTGAATTCAAAACCATATTTTTTTTATCCCTTTATGTCAGTAGGATGTAATTTGTTAGGGATTTCATAATTATTTTTAGCAGTTTGGATAACGATGTAAAGATTCTTGGATGATGCTGATGGTGAATGAATAATAAATAATATTGATTTGTCGTATTAACTATCTGTGATGTTTCATATTAGACAAATTCTTGTTTTCTGTAGTGAATTCATGAAATTCAACAATAATGTTGACATTGGTTTAACTCATGCTGATGGAATAAAACCCAAGAAATTACAACTGTCACAAATTCCTACCTCGGCAGAAACACGTAAGTTACTTTCCATTACTGCTCATGCAATTATCTTTGAGATCTTATTGATGAAAATTATGTAATGCCCTACAGAACATGAAAAATTAATTTATTTTGTATAAAAGAATGCATTTTGATCCTTTTGCAAAAACAAATCTTATGGGGGGGGGGGTCAAAATGCTCCCAGTAGGAAACATGTTGGTTCAAACAACTAAAAGATAAGAATTTTGGCCAAATTGGTTTTCTTTTCATTTAAGTGTATTGTGAAACATACAAGCTCTCTCTCTCTCTATATATATATATATCTGTGTGTGTGTGTGATTCTTATAGATGCTTAGAAAAGATGTTAAAACAATGATGATGCTATATCTATGTCTATATGTGTGTGTGTATATATATACATATGTATGTATGTGTGTGTGTGTGTGTGTGTGTATGTATGTATGTATGTATGTATGTATGCATGTATGTATGCATGTATGTATGTATGTGAAATGAAATGGAACTTAGTGGCATGTATGTTAACAGCAGAGACAAAGACATGTATATCAGATACCACACAATATAAATTCTTGATTTATTAAAATTATCTCCACCTCCTGAGGATGTGTCACAATTACCAACTGTAACTAAGAACAGTTCCACATAAGAAGGGGGTGACAATTTCAAGAAACAAGAAGTTTCTCTAAAGCTAACATGCCATTATGTCAAAAGACAAGCTTTCTGCCTGAAAATAAGAGGAAAAGTTCCTTTGCTTTTGATCCTACTGGGGTCAATAAAATGGAGTAGCGTTCAAGTACTGGGACTGATTTAATCAACTATAATTTTGACCCCTTGACCCCCCCCCACTACCACCAATGTATAACCTAATGCCAATGTTAAGACATCGTTGCCCTTGTTACCATAGAGATTTTATTTTTAAAATTTACTTCATTTTCAGAAGATCCTAAGGAAAGGACTATGTCTTCCAATCAGTTTTTCCAAAATGAAAAAATTACAAAGAAATCTGTAAGCACATTTATTAATTAACTAAATATACTGTGAGGAAGTATCTCTGTATAAAATTGATGAACAGTAAGGGATCAATATTTAGCCCTGTGGCAGGCTTTGTCTCTAGTGTTAGTGACCCAGTAAAACGCACCTTGTCATACTGTAAAGGTTTTTCTTTTAAATGGTTTGATCTGAAGGAGGGAAACACTATAGGTAATGTGAGGAAGAGAGGTGAGTGAGTTAGAAGCTTCTGCAGAGAAGTAGGACAAGAATATTTAGAATGAAGGTGGTGAGGTTACTTTTGCAGTGGTTGTAAAGGAAATGTGAGAAGACAGCATATGTGTTGGTGATCAACTTCATGCCATTTAGAGGAATTCTCTGGTGGGGAATGCAATCTTGGATGTCTGTATCTGTTGTAGTAATACAATCCCAGATGTAAGCAGTATTCCATTCACAAAGAGTTGAGGCCACAGATTGGCGGAGTCACTAAAAGTGTTGTATAGAATGTCTTGTGATATTTATTCCAATTTCTTGTGCTCTTTCGAAATCAATAAAAGGTATGGTGGACTGGCAGAGTTGCTAGTAGCTTGAGCAAGATGCTTTGGTTTATCTCTTCTGGCTCTTTGCATTCTGTCAGCAATGCTTGCAGCAATACAAAGCTAAGCTGCATCATCACATGGGTTAATTGGAGAAAAAAGATTTTCATGCTAGTCTTCTTATAAAAGTCTTACCTATGTGAAGGCCTGGCTTTACATAGGGTCTGCATGGATGAAAGTACTGAAGTCTGTTCAAGCCTGGAGAAAGTAGACCTATGGATAAAGTCTAAGCTATGCTGTGGATATATCATCAGGGGAGATTCTCAGTGGTGGTAAGACCTAACAAGTATGAGGTGCATTCAAAAAGTATCAGAATTTATTTTTTCCTGCCAAAACTAATGCCATATGCAACTTTTCACACTAATAAACCTTGTCAGTTCCTAGCTGTTATGCTTAGTGTACAGACATGTAGTGTGCGCTCATCAGATTTTCATTTTCATGCAAGATGACTGAACACATTGAGCAGAGATATTGCATCATGTTTTACTGAAAGGTTGGTGAAACTCAAGCTCAAACAGTCCAGAAAATTGGGCTGGCCTTTAGCATTGATGCCATGGGAAAATCTCAGTTACTTCAAATATGGCCATACCTCAGTGGAGAATGAGGCATGCTCAAGTAGGCCATCCACAAACCAAAACAAAGAGCTGATTCAGAAGATTTGGCAAATAGTCATGGAAGACTATCATGTAACAATGCAGGAAATAGCTCATGCAGTGGGAATAAGCACAGGATCAGTGCATTCTTTTTTTAACAGAGGATTTTGTGCATGTGGAGTGTTGGTGAAATTTGTCCCCAAGGTGGTGGAGCAGCACCAGAAGCAACTCCACTTGGAAATCATTCAGAACATGCTGGACTGTGCAAACCATGACCCAGACTTCATGAAGACCATCATCACTGATGATGAGACATGAGTATATGGTCTTTGCTCAATGTATTCAGTCATCTTGTGTGAAAATGAAAATCCACTCAGTACTCTCAGTGTAACAACTAGAAATTGACATGACCTATTGGTGCAAAACTTTTCACTCATGTGCAGGAGGTGTCACCTCCTATCCAAAGGATTTTGCCCTTGTGGCATTAGTTTTAGCTGGAAAAAATAAAAGTTGGATGCTTTTTGAATGTATCTTGTGTAGTGAACAGGAAGGTTTAGCTACATAATGTTCATTGCTTAGAGAGAGGCAGGGTACAATATTGTGTTCATGACATGTAAGGATTGCATCTTTGGTGCTGTTAAATGAGAAAAGACCGGCAGGACTCCAGTACCATTTGAGATATATATATATAATATATATATATATATCATCATCATCGTTTAACGTCCGCTTTCCATGCTAGCATGGGTTGGACGATTTGACTGAGGACTGGTGAACCAGATGGCTACACCAGGCTCCAATCTGATTTGGCAGAGTTTCTAGAGCTAGATGCCCTTCCTAACGCCAACCACTCCAAGAGTGTAGTGGGTGCTTTTATGTGCCGCTGGCACATGTATGTATGTATACTTGTGTGTGTATATGTAATACACTATTCAGGTATTCTGTCCACATGTTCTGATTTCTCCCACTCCTCTCCAATAAATTTTAGTTTGTGTATGTATGACATCGGAAGTGTTTATGTAAGTAATCAGTACTTTTTTTTAAAAATGAATTTTATTATCTTTCTTTTTAATGTTTGTATTATTTTTGAAAAGGCCAATGATGGACTTAATGTTATACCAACTACACATGAGGAGATAATTCAATGTTCAAGACTTCTCTCTCCCGGCCAGCTTCATAAACTCATGATAGGTAAGACATATAACTTAAAATAATCACAAGGCACTGGTCAAAAGGGAGCCACTTGCCCAAAATTTCTTTCAGTGGGATCAAAACCAAAATTGGAAGTTTGTGGTTGCAAAATGAATTTCTTAACCAGGCAATCACATATAATATACATACATACATGAGTGTGTATATTGATAGACAGACAAACAGATAGAATATGGCTTTATGTATATCTATATTTAATCTATATATTCGTATGTAAAACAACTAATTAGTAGCTAAGGATATTTGATCAGAATACTTGCAACAGAGTGATTCCTGCTTCAGTCAACTAAAAGCGCCAAAAATTAAAGAAACTGCTATGGCATATTATGGCATCATCACTGAGAGAACGTCTAACTGGAAATGAATAAGAATTTGAATATAGGTAGACGTATCTTGAAATGAGACAGTAATACATATGAAAGAATAGTTTAGATGAGAGATTAAATTTTTGGTCTTATCGTTGGTTCTTAGCATGCTAAATCCCTTCTTTCAGAGTTGAGATTTTCGGAGCAGAGATATGTTTTGTTTTTCACTGGTAAAGATTTATGTTTGTTAGTCAGTATTTAGTTTAATCCTTCTATTACCATATTTCTGCTGAAATACACCCTCTTTATTTCAATTAATTTTTAAAATAATTAAAAACAGAGTAAAATAATTTTGTCATCATTTTCTGATATTTGGAACTTAAATTAATAAGAAAATTTAATAGGAAAATATTTATTTAGATTACTTTAACTCATACCTTAACTGATTACCCTGTCAAACGTTATGCTTATTTATTTACATTGATCATGCATTATCTCGAATGATGTGATTGTTTATTTTTAGAAGATGCAAGATGATAGTATCAAACTGAACAAGGGATTAAGTCTATCTCACAATTAGTCATGGCAGGATTTGAGCCCATTATACAAAAAAGCTAGAAAACATAGCACAATACATGTAGTACTGTTGTTCTGCTGCCCTGCTCTGGATTGCTACTTTCATTTTGACTCAAAAAAGAATGAAAGACAAAGCTAACCTCTGCAGGATTTGATCACAGAGTGCAAAGTGAGAAAGTCATTTTGTCCTATGTTCTAACAACTCTGCCAACTTGCAACTCTGCTTGTTGGTTAAGATATGTCTAAAAAGCTACTTCATTATATTAGTATACAGTGGCATCAGTGTTGGTCAATTTGATATGGCTATTAGAAAGTCACGGTTCAGTAAGCTGTCAGGTGAGCAAGCAAAACTGCCTACTCCTGAATATAGATATACACATAAATAGAACCTGCAGTAACCAACTATAAAATGATCAACAAGCAATACAATTTTAATGCATCTTCCATCTCATGTTGATAACTAACAAAGACTGACTGTTCTTATTTTTCATGCAATATTGTGCAGTGCATATTTCACTTTGAACATCCTAAAATAACTATCATCACTTTACACTATCAAGGCAGATAAGGTTGGTTATCTTCAGGAAAAGACTGGAATTAAAATGTCCAAGCAAATTTTTTAATTTCCGGCAATTTAGTTGGATGCTTCCTCTTGAATAAGCCCTAAAATGTTAATGAAAAACTAGAAAAAAAGAAAAAACGAAAGAAGTAATTCCTGATTTTGTTGCTACTTTAGTAGATTGATGGCGATAAATTTGAAATTCATCTCACTGAGATGTAAAACAAACAAGCAAACAAACAAAAAGAAAAAAAGAGAGAAGGAGAAATAATTTTTAAATTGACAGATTGCACACCATTTTATCAAGTCTGTTGATTGGAAGATGTAGTGGAGTGGGTGGTGGTGGTCCTCATCTTTATTTGGCCCTGCTGGTCTTCCATAGCTCAGTAGTTAATGTATTTGTTAAAAAATTACATTTACAATGATCTCAACAATACTTTTAACCTTTTACTGGTTTCAGTCTTTAGACTGTGGATCATTAAGCATTTTAGATCATTAAGCATATACGAACTTCAGTACTTTGTCTGGCATGCATTTATTTTGAGATTTTAGGGGACAAAAGACTTGCAGTAAAACAAAATAGTTGATGTAAGTTTAAATTTGTTAAACAGTATTTGATTTATTGTGGGTCATAAAGTGGGGAAGCATGTTACAGTGTAGGCCAAAAGAATCCAAACATTCCCCAGAAGTATTTTAAAAAAATGCTATTCAGCACTGCAATAAGGTGTGATAACATCAATAAGCACTGAAAATATTGTGATCTCTAGGCAAAAGCTGATGAAAATGTAAAAGCCAAGCTGTTGGTTTTATCTTTACCTTGTTTGCTTGATAGTATGTAAATATTGGCCTTTTCAGTGCAAAAAAAAAAAAAATCTGGCTATACTGTTCCACTCAATTACATTTGACAATTATTTAGTTATACTTTCTGCTTGGAGAAATATGAATCCAATGACATTCTTCAGTAAATTTGTTTGACCAAACTGTGGTTCTTAACTTAAAATATTCAAATTATTTATATATATATACACACCTGCACACACACACACACACACACACACACACACACACACACACACACACACACATGCACATGCATTCATGTACACACACACACATGCACATAAATTCAGTTTAAGTAGATGTATAAAGTTGACAAGCAGTTTGTAGGAGGAGGTGAAGAAACATTAGGTTTACATACCCAAATATATGTGTGTATACATGAAAAAATAGTTGCACCATTCCATAGCAAAATTGTTGTACTACACTTTGATAATTTTTGATATCTTGGCATCTGAAGCAGCTGAAGGGTACAATAGTTTGACCAAAAGAACCAGCTATTGCAAGCAAAAATAAATATTGAAAAAAACGCATTTGGCCAAATTTGAACATACGACAGTTTAAAATAATAGCAATGATATAATTTTAAATAGTAAGGGATACCCCAAAACGATTACAAAATTGCTCTCAGGTATTCAAAATATGTTATTCAACAATTAACATATAAATCTAATAAAGTTCTTATAAGATAAGAAATTAGAGGAATATTCCATTGGATAATTCTGAATATATTTCCTTAACCATATAGGTTTCCTGGAGTATAAATATTAACAATATTAATAATAAGGATTACTACAGTGTATAAATTAAAGGATTAAAGGTAATGCTATGCAACTTTGTAATAATCCCTATTATCAATATTGTTAGTATATATATGACCATCTAGCAGATCTGCCTGGGGTTAAACTAGTAGTAACATTGAACAGCCTGATGTGGCAATTAACTTTACTTGTTAGTATAGTTACTACTCTCATCTCTTATTGATATTTTACAACTAGTTACATATGTGCATATGTGTGTGTGTGTATATATATATATATATATATAGATAGATAGATAGATAGATATACATATATTTATCTATAATCTGTTTTGTTGTTACTTTTCAAGGACCATCAAAAATCGATTTTGGTAAAGTTTGTCAGAAATCTGTGAATACACGCAACCTGGACATTATCAATACTCTTGATATGTATGTTTTTGTTCAACTGCAAGTAAGTAGATGATTATTTCGTCGTGTTAACAAGCATTTCTTCTTTCTTTCGCTTCTGTTTTTGTTATGGCAGAAAGTGAAGAATTTTATTTGATCCTAGAATTTTACTAGGACTTAATTAGTTCCCTTGTACACCCTTTTGGCAATAGGAATTTTAAGATATAAAAATGAAACAAGTACTGGATCATTTTGTTCAACTAAACCCACCAAGATGGTGCTCCAACATGGCTGTTGTCCAATGACTGAAACAAGTAAAAGATAAAAGATATGATAGACCTTGACATAAATTTCACGTAATGAACACTTTTGTTGTTCAACAACAGAGTAAGAATGGTTGTGCCATGAAAAAATTTGCTTCACAATCATGCAGTTTCAAATTCAGTCCCAGTACTCTGGCCCTGACCATCCAATGTCTTTTGAGTCAATTTGATGGATAGAAACTCGGCAGCTGTGTAAAAGCCCACCATCTGTGTGTGTTTGTGTGTGTATGTGTGTGTGTGTGTGTTCATGTGTGCACACATGAACCTTTGTGTGTATCGTATGTGTTTGTATGTATGTATGTGTCTTTGTGTTAGTCCTATCACTACCATCACTTGACAAATCCCTGTAATTTTGCAATTCAGCAAGAAGAGAGCAATAGCCCTATTATCAGTTTATTCCACTCAACAACTCATGGACAAGCTGCAGTCATACCTAATGAGAAAATATTCAGAACTAATGTAGTTTTTGTTGCGGAATAAAAACCATTGCCCATGTGAAACAGACTTAGCAATCTTTTAAAAGTATGGTTTCCATGAAATATCATCCATGATTTTGATGCCAAGCTTAGCACTTTGGATGTTGTCTTGGCTCTGTTATAAATGTATAAGCACCATGAAACTTAATTCAAGATTCCGAGACACTACAAGGGGGTGCTGAAAAGTTCCTGGCTTTTAAGGGTATTGCAAAAGGACTGGTTGGAGGCTCAATCTTCCAAGTTCTTTTATTAAAGGATCACTGCAGTAAGTGTGTGAATCTGAGAGGGGAATATGTTGAATAAAATCATAATTAACTGATTCTCCTATATTTTCTTTTATCCAAAGCCAGGTATTTTTCAGCACCCCCTTGTATATATAGCCCTTGTGATCCAGTTTTGGTTCTGTGAAATATCATCTGAGGTTTTGGGACCTAGCATTTGAAGTTGTATGTTTAATGGTTCGACAGAAGACATTGATAAAACAAGTACCCAACTTTAAAAAAAAAGCACTAGGGTTGATTCATTTAACTAAAAATTCAAGGTGGTGCCCCAGCATGACCATTGTCTAATGACTGAAATAAGCAGTAGATGAAAGATAAAAGATAGTGTATAACTAAGGTTACATATTCAAATGTATCCGTCTCATTTCAAGACTTTGGGATATGACCTAAGGGGGAATTGGCTGTTGTTTCCAGTGATATGCATAAATTATTGTTTCTCAGCTAACTTAATGCACTTCATTGCTTCATGTGTTTTATTTCTACATTCAGCTGGAGTGTCCAGAATTGACACAAACCTGTCCATTATCAAAAGTTGTTCAGCCATTCAGCAAAACTGGCATCCCAATAGTTTTTGAGTCATACAACAAAGGAAAGTTCAGCACGTAATTATATATATATATATCTTTTAAGTGTGTGTGTGTGTGTGTGTGTGTGTGTGTGTGATTTCTTCGTTAATGTAGTTGTGTAAATATGTTCAAATTGTGCATCGGTGGTAAACTGACAGAATCAATAACATATCTGTGGTTTTCAAATCTTTATGGTGCAACCGTACACTAGTGATTAAATAAAAATTACTGATGCACTTCATACAGAAACTTTGGGGAAAATATACTGCATTGAAGTTAAAAATTTAGAATCATCATCGTCATCATCGTTATTTAACATCCGCTTTCCATGCTAGCATGGGTTGGACGATTTGACTGAGGACTGGTGAACCAGATGGCTACACCAGGTTCCAATCTGATTTGGCAGAGTTTCTACAACTGGATGCCCTTCCTAACGCCAACCACTCCGAGAGTGTAGTGGATGCTTTTACGTGCCACCGGCACGAAGGCCAGTTAGGCGGTACTGGCAACGGCCACACTCAAGATGGTGTATTTTACGTGCCACCTGCACAGGAGCCAGTCCAGTGGCACTGGCAACAATCTCGCTTGAATTTCTTTACATGTGCCACCGGCACAAGTGCCAGGAAGGCAACGCTGGGCACAGGTGCCATCACT
>NC_068984.1:73600345-73601451 GCF_001194135.2 Octopus bimaculoides
TGATTAAATAAAAATTACTGATGCACTTCATACAGAAACTTTGGGGAAAATATACTGCATTGAAGTTAAAAATTTAGAATCATCATCGTCATCATCGTTATTTAACATCCGCTTTCCATGCTAGCATGGGTTGGACGATTTGACTGAGGACTGGTGAACCAGATGGCTACACCAGGTTCCAATCTGATTTGGCAGAGTTTCTACAACTGGATGCCCTTCCTAACGCCAACCACTCCGAGAGTGTAGTGGATGCTTTTACGTGCCACCGGCACGAAGGCCAGTTAGGCGGTACTGGCAACGGCCACACTCAAGATGGTGTATTTTACGTGCCACCTGCACAGGAGCCAGTCCAGTGGCACTGGCAACAATCTCGCTTGAATTTCTTTACATGTGCCACCGGCACAAGTGCCAGGAAGGCAACGCTGGGCACAGGTGCCATCACTATATAGAAAACTATTGCTAATTATATTCTTTTCTACTATAGGCACAAGGCCTGAAATTTTGGAGGATGGGGCCAGTCGATTAGATTGACCCCAGTACGCAACTGGTACTTAATTTATTGACTCTGAAAGGATGAAAGGCAAAGTCAACCTCGACAGAATTTGGACTCAGGACGTAAAAATAGACGAAATACTGCTAAGCATTTCGCCCAGCATGCTCACATTTCTGTCATCTCACCGCCTGACATAGAAGTAATATTTATTGTCACTTAAACATGGGTGTTCTATAAGAACAGACAATACTACTATTTTAACCCCAAGAGGACGCCTTCTCTAGCTGGTTATTCAATGCACTTTGCCCTCAGTATATATTGTAAACAGAATGAGAACTGCCTTCTGTTCTAGCTCGGAGACTGCCATATCATGTTATTTCAATCTGATTTGATTATCCTCAGTGATGGATACTTATCTGCTAGACATAGTAGTATTTTACCCCAGCTTGCAATATACAGAAAATCAGTGTCAAACAGTCACTGGTTTTGCAACTAGCGAACAAACTCATTAAGAAAATCTCTATTAGAGATGAAAGCAATACCTATATATATATATATATATATATATATATATATATAGAGAGAGAGAGAGAGAGAGAGAGAGAGAGAGAGA
>NC_068984.1:73603007-73606108 GCF_001194135.2 Octopus bimaculoides
AGTACTTATTCTATCAGTCTCTTTTTGCCGAACCGCTAAGTTACGGGGACCTAAACACACCAGCATTGGTTGTCAAGCGATGTTGGGGGGGACAAACACAGATACCCAACATATACACACATACATATATATATATATATATATATATATATACGACGGGCTTCTTTCAGTTTCCATCTACTAAATCCACTCACAAGGCTTTGGTCGGCCCGAGGCTATAGTAGAAGACACTTGCCCAAGGTGCCACGCAGTGGGACTGAACCCGGAACCATGTGGTTGGTAAGCAAGCTACTTACCACACAGCCACTCCTGCGCCTATACGTAGGTGTGTGTATATGTGTATATGCATGTGTGTATACATGTGCATCCACGCACGTGTTTGTACGCATGTATATGCGCGCACGCACACACATATGTAAACATTCACTAGACTACGATGTTTCATTTACTTTCAATGTTATTAACATTTTCGCTACATATTAATATGTCATTGGGTTCCCTCATATGATGTACTACCTTAGTTCCCTCCCTTCCTCCCCCTTTTTTGACTCAACAATTAGCTCTCTCTAATTTAACAGAACCACAATATACTTATCTCCCCATATTCAAATAACTCTTTGGTTTTAACCTTTAGCATCACATCAAAAACACCCTCCCTTTATATCTCTATGTAAACTAGCGTTCTTAT
This sequence comes from Octopus bimaculoides, assembly GCF_001194135.2. NCBI lineage: Eukaryota > Metazoa > Mollusca > Cephalopoda > Octopoda > Octopodidae > Octopus > Octopus bimaculoides. Next base: position 73,603,696 of record NC_068984.1, read on the forward strand.
TCCTAAAGCCCATGAAATAATATCGTTGACCCCTTTATATCTCTATGTAAACAAACCTTCTAATGGTCACTGACAATGTAACATCTCTGCTCGTAAGTTACCCAATCATTTCGTTTTTGTCTTACTATTACATGTTTTATTATGAACCCTCTGAAGAGAAATAAATGAGGAACCCAAACAGCTCTTTCTTCTTTGTGAAAGAACTATCATTCATTTCGAAACATACATTTATTATTATCCATATATATATATATATATGACAGAGGCAATGACAGGAGACTGAGACCTTGGAGATATGCTGTAATTGAGAAGACCTGGCAACTAAAGTGAGATTGCAGCCATGCATGTCCAGCCCAGTTATGAGAACCCGTGATGCATCAAGCGATATGATATGCTTGAGAAGACCTGTTGAGTCAAATAAAACCAGTATCGTAGCTGTGGCCAGTGCCCCCTGACAGACTCCCATGCCAGTGGCACATAAAAAGCACTATCCGAATGTGATTGATGCCAGGCTTGCCTGACTGGCTCCTGTGACGGTGGCACGTAAAAAGCACTCACTACACTCTCAGTGGTTGGCATTAGGAAGGGCATCCAGCTGTAGAAACCTTGCCAGATCAGATTGGAGCCTGGTGCAGCTGCTGGCTCTCCAGATCTCAGTCAAAACCGTCCAACCCATGCCAGCATGGAAAACGGACGTTGAACAATGATGATAATGACAGGCTTCTTTCAGTTTGCATATATTAAATCTACTAATATGGCTTTAGTTGACCTGTAGCTCTAGTAGAAAACTCCTGTCTAATTAGCCATGCAGTGGGACTGAACCCAAATCCACGTGGTTGGGAAGCAATATTCTTAAAAAAGCCTACATTTGTTAATAGGCACACATACAAGCATATATATCTATTAATCTATCTATCTCTGCATGTTTGTGACCTCTTGTCTTGTCAACTATCACTGTCTTATAAGCTGTGTCATTCATTACCAAACTTCTGTAGAAACATATGCGGCCACAGGTATTACCTTGCTTCAAAATAGGTGAAGGTTGGCAACAGCAAAGGCATTCAGCTGCTGAAAATCTGCCTCAATGACATCCATCTGACCCACACAATATGTATCAGTACACATTGAGATGATGAGGAGGAGGAGGACAACAACACACTGTACCTGCATGTATTTGCACATGTGTGTCTGAGTGAATGCTAATATTGTACATTTTGTATTAAAAATACCATTATTTGCTATATTCTGTGTTTCTTTTGTTGCTCTCCCTCCAGGTCCATTCACTACACCATCAATAACTGCTACACCAGTTGCATTTGTGTTCAAGCAGAGGTGGTGAATGTGAATCTAGAAATACTCACTAGTTCAGTGACAGTGCTTAATCCAATCCCTTCCATGCCACCAGAGTCAGGTATGTTGGATTCTAATTATAAATGTCTTTTATCTTTTATCCATTAACTGTTTCAGTTATTAGACTGTGGCCATGCTGGGGCACTACCTTGAAGGGTTTACTCAAACAAATCAACACCAGTACTTGTGTTTTTTTTGGAGGGGAGGTGGAGTTCATTTTCAAAACTGGTATTCATTCTATTGCTTTCTTTTGCAAAGCTGCTCAGTTATGAGGACATAAACAAACCAACACCAGTTGTTACACAGTAGTGGGGAACAAACACAAACACAAAGACACACATATCTGTCGACCACAAATACTTCCCTCCACCCCTACCCTCCATACTATCCTTTTCAAATACCACTTCCCATTCCTATCTTGTTGACTCGGCCAAAATGGCTGTATTGAAAATCACCTGTGAAATGACCTTTGCTTAAATTCTTTACTTGTAACTTTCCCACTCCCTTATATTCTTTTTAATTTTGTTTTTCTTTTATTCCTAATTTCTTTTCACAATTATGTTCTCCTCTCAAACCGTGTTCTCTATGCATCCTGATCAAATCTTCTGTTGTGTGTTAATATGTGCCTCCTAACAACAATGTAAACTTCATTTAATCAAGATACTCATGGCCCGGAGAGTAGCCTGCATATACACCTCACTTGGATATTTACTGTGGAGGCGCAATGGTCCAGTGGTTAGGGCAGCGGACTCGCGGTCATAGGTTCGCGGTTTCGATTCCCAGACCGGGCGTTGTGTGTGTTTATTGAGCGAAAACACCTAAAGCTCCATGAGGCTCCGGTAGGAGATGGTGGCGAACCCTGCTGTACTCTTTCACCACAACTTTCTCTCACTCTAACTTCCTATTTCTGTTGTGCCTGTAATTCAAAGGGTCAGCCTTGTCACACTGTGTCACGCTGAATATCCCCGTGAACTGCGTTAAGGGTACACGTGTCTGTGGAGTGCTCAGCCACTTGCATGTTAATTTCACGAGTAGGCTGTTCCGTTGATCGGATCAACTGGAA
>NC_068984.1:73606118-73614669 GCF_001194135.2 Octopus bimaculoides
TACCATTTCCAAGGTTCCACTCATTACAAAACATGTAGCCCAGATTTTATCTACTCCATTCCTTAACTCTTATATATATATATATATATATATATATATATATATATATATGACCAGCTTCTTTCAGTTTCCATCTACCAAATACACTCACAAAGCTTTGGTAGGCTCAAGACTGTATTAGAAGTCACTTGCCAAAGGTAACATGTAGTAGGACTGAACCCAGAACTTTCTCTCACCACCCAAAAGTTGCTGGCCTTGTGCCAAAATTTGTTTATATATATATATATATATATATTATAGGAGATGAAAACAGCATGATAAAAACTGAGTGTACTCTCATGGTAAATGTAACTGGTTTGTGTGATCTTTTGCTTCAGGCGTTCAAGGTTGTCATTGCTTTGACAGAGCTGTTTGAGGATCAGGTAAAATACTTTGCAGTATTTCTTGCAGCTCTTTAATGTTTTGAGTTCAAGTCTTTCTGAGATAAAATTTATCTTTCAAGCCTTGGGCCAAAAAAAGTAAGTTGTTTTGGATTTAAAAGAATAAGTAGTAATCAAATACTGTATTTAATAATATCCTCAGTGTCTGCCACCAAAGTTTGTAGCTTTGTGCTTATGTTAGAAACCAATATTATATTTAATTTTTGATTTCTGAAAACAGACAAATTAAAAAATATTAATTAAAAGAAAATTATATAATTAAACTGTTTAAAAAGATTATTTTATTTTTCACTTTCTGCATCTTCCTTTTCGCAGACTGTAATTTTCACAAACATCTCAGTCAGTCTGAAATTTCAAACTTGCTGAAAGAATGGCTTTGTGGTGACAGCACAGATTGCATCAGAGGCAATAGTGAGAAAATATGGATTGAGATTTCCTATGCATGAACTAAATATTTCCTTTCTGTTCTTTTCAGCATTTTCAGAAGTAATTACTCTCTCCAATACACTGAATTATCCAGCAGAATTTTGTTGGAGAAACTCTATGACAGACAGCGGGCATGCTTTTATTATACGTCCTTCACAAGGTAGTGTTTTTTTAATCCATCCGGCTAGTGATCTTACCATTAAGTTTAGTATAATGTTAGTTTTAAAGTGTGTGTGTCTGCATGTCCCTAGAATACTTACCAGAAACCAAAGCCCATATTACTAATTGGAAACTTTATACTTACAAACATATTTCAACTACCAGTTATGTATCTCTCTCTCCTTCACTACACACACACACGCATATATATGTATTGTGATTTCACTTAGGCATAGCAATATTAATAACCAGTAATCATAACTGAATGTACATGTGCTTTACAATAAAGTGTTAGGCAATTACAGAGTGTAATATTAATTATTGAATGACAAGGGAACAGGAATTGTGTGATTCCTTATCATTCAGTAATTAATATATGTTTGTATGTACATATGTTTGTGTAAAAGGAATGCTGGAAAGAAATTGCATCTCGCATTCAAAAAGCAGCAAAGTCTTTTAGTTCTTTTAGGACTCGTGTAGTTACATGCCAGTACAAAAAATTTGGCTTGTCATGCATTTGCACTATCTACCCTTCTTTATTCAGTAGGGACATGGACTGGTTATAACAAGCACTTAGTCCTTAGAATGCTTTCACCAAAAATGTCTTCATCAAATTCTCAGGATTAGCTGGGAATTGTTTACACCAGATAAAGAGGTTTTAGAAAAAGCAAGAATCTCATCACTTCATACTATGCTGGTTTCCAATCATTTGAGGTGGACAAGCCATTTAATATGGGGAATGAGTGCATTAGTAAGCAGGGATTTGTTTGTGTTTTTTTTTATGGTGAAAACAGGTATCAATACTTACTAAAAACCAATCTTGGTGAGTTGAATATACCATACAAAGATGTTAAATCTATTGCTCCTGATAGAAATAAATAGCAAAAGAAGATTTGATCTGGGGTAAAAGATTTTGAAAAGAAAACTACAGAAAAATAATTCCTGATTAAAAACATAGAAATAGTGTCATCCTTCAGTTGCTCAATGTGTGGTAAGACTTACCTTTCTAAGGCTGGCTTAACTTTACATCTCAGAACTCACCTTTGTACAGTTGGTCCAAATGACATAAAGATTATTCCAGCAGACAAAATTGCTTGCTACAATCTGGCTGCAGTCTCACCACACTTCCCTTTATAATGCCACTCCCTTCCACCCTGTTGGGTCTTTCCTTGTTTGGATGAGCTGGTATTTCCAGGAGCTCCAATCCAGTCCTAGAGTTACTTCGTTTTTTTTTTTTTTTTTTTTTTTTTTTTTTTTTTTTTTCTTTTTTTTATTTTTATCCTTTTTTTTTATTATTCTGTCTTTTACTTCTGTCAGTCAGTAGACTGTGGCCATGCTGGGGCACCACCTTGAAGAAATTTTAATCGAATATATTGATCCGAGTATTTATTTTGTTATAAGCATAGTACTTATTCTATCAGTCTCTTTTGCCGAACCTCTAAGTTACAGGGACATAAACATAACAGCACCAGTTGTCAAGAGGTGGTGGTGGTGGTGGTAGGGAGACAAACACCAACACAAAGACACACAGATATCATCATGGTCGTTTAACGTCCACTTTCCATGCTAGCATGGGTTGGACGATTTGACTGAGGACTGGTGGGCCAGGAGGCGACACCAGGCTCCAATCTGATTTGGCAGAGTTTCTACAGCTGGATGCCCTTCCTAACGCCAACCACTCCGAGAGTGTAGTGGGTGCTTTTACGTGCCACTGGCACGAGGGCCAGTCAGGTGGGTACTGGCAACGGCCATGCCAGCCGTTGCCAGTACAGATATATATATATATATATATATATTTACAACAAGTTTCTTTCAGTTTCCAATTACCAAATCCACTCACAAGGCTTTGGTCAGCCCAAGGCTATAGTAGAAGATAGTTACCTAAAGTGCCATGCAGTGAGACTGAACCCAAAACCACATAGTTGGGAAGCAAGCTTCTTATCACACAGCCATTCCTACGCCTGTATATATATATATTTCTCTCTTTGTCCATCTCAAATCATCTGTGGTGTGAGCCAGAGAGGGATGGACATTGCCCAAGATTAAGGTGCCGAAGACCCCATATGTCATGACAGTCCCCCCCACCACCACCACCACCACTGATTCCTTTAGAAGTGGCGGTGGGGCTCAAGACAAGGCAATACATCTTACAAAATAATTTATACTCATTTTTTGAATTGCACTCCCTCAACATTCATTTACAGGTGTTGTTGACGAATTCAAAGACTTGGATTGTGAAGTGACATGGCTACCCAGTTATAACTCTCCTGACATTGGCTTGTTTACTCTTGATGTCAATGGAGGTCAATCAATCCTATTGGAATGCAAAGCTCAAGTAAGTGGTCAGTTTATTAAATTATTTCTGAGTGCTGGAGCTAGGGCTGGGGATATTTCGCTGTCTAAGCTGACAGTTCACCAGCAACAACCAGACTAGCTGAAGGGTCAGCAGTTCATGTCTCTTCACAGGTACTGTTGTGTTGTACTCATGGTCTTTGCTCCAGACACTGCACTGTCTGAAGTTATTTTTTGTCTTTCCTCCTTTTTATGGTTGATAAAATAAAGCACTAAGGTTTGCTGTAGTCAACAGACACCCATGCTTCCAGAATATCTGCTCATATGCCTAAATTCAAAACAAGTATTGCTATTATTAGAAGTATATAGTGAATGAGCTGCATAACTCTGTGGTTGTCCCTTACTTTGGGGATCTTTCCTTGCTGTTATTTTGTTTCATATAGTTATTACTGTGGAGGCACAATGACCCAATGGTTAGGGCAGTGGACTCGCGGTCGTAGGATCACGGTTTCGATTCCCAGACCGGGCGTTGTGAGTATTTATTGAGCAAAAACACCTAAAGCTCCACAAGGCTCCGGCAGGGGGTGGTGGCGAACCCTGCTGTACACTTTCACCACCACTTTCTTTCACTCTTACTTCTTGTTTCTGTTGTGCCAGTAATTCAAAGGGCCAGCCTTGTCACACTATGTCACGCTGAATATCCCCGAGAACTACGTTAAGGGCACACGTGTCTGTGGAGTGCTCAGCCACTTGCGCGTTAATTTCACGAGCAGGCTGTTCCGTTGATCGGATCAACTGGAACCCTCGTCATCGTAAGCGACGGAGTGCCAACATAGTTATTACTATTTATTATTATCTATTTATTTATGTATCATTATATTGCTCATATGTATTGCTCATCTTTCTATTGGATGTAAATCCATCCCCATCTTTGTTTTTTGTTTCTAATTTTCTGGGCTTCTTTTTTTGCCTTTGTACTGTTTCTAATGTATTTGACACTTGCAACTATAAAGCAAATTATTATAAACACTATCATTTCTTTAGTTTCATATACAGATATCACTACATAATTATCATTATACGACAAGTGTTTGTCCTGGTGGCAAATAAAAGAAATCATTATTATTATTATGATGACGACGACTACTACTACTACCACCACCACCACCACCACCACTACTACTACTGCAGTAAGCTGGCAAAATCGTTTGCATGCTGGGTGAAATGCTGGGTGATATTTCGTCCATCTTTACATTCTGAGTTCAAATGTCACCAAGGTCAACATTGCCTTTCATCCTTTCGGAGTCAATAAATTAAACAGTAGTGAAACATTGAGAATCGATGTAATCAACTGGTCTCTTCCTACCAAATTTCAGGCTTTGTGCCATTAGGAGAAAAGATTACTGCTACTACTACTATAACTACAATGATGATGATGATGGTGATGGTGGGGGTGGGGGTGGGGGTTGACGACGACGACGATGATGATGGTGGTGATGATGATGATGATGATGATGGTGGTGGTGATGATGATGATGATGATGATGATGATGATGATGGTGATGATGATGACGATAATGATGATGATGATGATGATGATGGTGATGATGATGATGATGATGATGATGATGATGATGATGATGATGATGATGATGATGAAAGGTGGTGAGCAGCCAGAATCATCAGAGCATTGGAAATATGCCATGCTGGTATTTGTTCTGGCTTTTTAAAATGTTCTGAACTCAAATCCCACAAAAATCAACTTTGTCTTTCATCCTTCCTCTTTTGTTAAAATATGATATCAATCAAGTACTAGGGTTGATGGTATTGACTAACCCCCCCCCTCAAAACTGCTGACCTTGTGCCTAAATTAGGAAAATTACTATTATTTAATTCTTAATGCTATTTGTCTATGCAGATTGGTTTGACTGCTGTACAGTTTTCTGAACGCCGGATCACATTCCTGAATGCTCCAGTGAACCTCACCACGAAACAAGTGGCCACTTTAATTAACACAAGCGTCAACCATGCTTATTTTAAGGTTATCATTTTTTATCTCTTTCTTTGATAATCTTTTAATTGTAATGAAGTGATTTCATGCCATATGGAGTTTCTACTTTATTTCTATCATTGTTGTTATTAATGTTGTTTAGCCTTTCATTTGCCTTGGTTTATGCAGATCTATAGTCAAAGGTATTCTAGCCTTTAAAATCATAACTAAGCTAAGCTTTAACTTATTTAATATATGGAGAATAAAAATAAGTATGAAGTAAAATAAAAAAGAACAATATTAATTTTTAATTAAAATTGTTTTGAGTCTTTAAGCAATATAAATGGTTGTAGTGCATTCAGAGAGAGAGAGAGAGAGAGAGAGAGTACAAAAGAAAGAGAGGAAATGTGAGAAAATTTACTAAAGTTATTTTGAGTCTTTCAGCAATATAATTGGTTGTGGTGTGTTAAGAGAGGGGTAGAGGGAGAGAAAGAAAGAAAAAAAATCGATTAAAATTATTTTATGTTTCTCGGCAATATTATTTTCAAAAATTTCCTCCACCTGCTTCTCTCTCTTTCTCTCTTGCTTTCTCATTATTTTTTAAATTTTTATTCCTTCTTTTTACTACTACTTCTCTCCAGCCTAGCAAAATACTTTTCCTCCACCCTAGGAAAAAGAAAAACCGCACCAAAATTACACGAAGTAGTCATGTAGAATTGCAGTTCACTGCATCTCTTCCAGTCCTTCTCATCACATCTCAGCTCTGCTTCTGCATGTACAATGATTCTCACTTATATCAATTGCAGATCATTGATCAGAACCCAGTGACCGGTATGTACATCAACCCAGCAACTGGTATTGTGCCTGCTGGAGGAGAAGTTGAACTCAGGTTGTCATTTACCCCAACATCTCTGGTCAAGTTTGATTTCAACCTTGAGGTGGACATCCGAGGATGGAAGGTCATATCAGTGCGCGTTGGTGGATTTGTGAACAACCCATGTGTTGAAATTGATGTTGTAAGTAAAAATAAAAACAAGAAGCACATATGTATCTAAGGTGATAAATTGAGTCAAACATTGTGGTTAAAGATCAATGCAAGTTTTCCTAATTTTAAAACAACTTGGATTTTTACACACCTAGCACCAAAGACCTCTTCTACAAAGCCCCTATAACACTCATATCTAAGGGACAAGCATTAAGTTAGCCATGCAAATAACTATAGCAATCTCTGGACATTTATTCTTAGTTAGCAACAACAAATGTTGGATGAAAAAAATCATAGAGAAGCATTTGCTAATGTTCATGGAGAGCCTCAACTAGACTGAGATGTGTTAATTTATTAGCCTATTTCTCCTGAATGAATTTAAAACAGATTGGCAACAATACTGCTGTTGGAATATAAAGGGATGGTGGATTAATACTTTCTAAGTACTGATGTTGACAGCCAGCTGACATGCTCAAGAATAAATCATAACCACCTTCCAAATGGTTAGCTTGAATGTAACAACTGAAGCAAAGCAACCTAGCAAGCCAGCTTCCTAAATGCAACAATGAACCTTTCCTCAGATTTCTATGAATCCTATATAAAACCTAACAACTAAACTCTATTTACACCTTTTGATTCCAGCCATCCACAAAATATTATTTGACAAGTGCTATAGTAAAAAATAAATGCATATAAGGTCTTACCTCTGATGAAGCAACACATGACAGCGATGGAGTTAAGTACATAGATACTCAAAAAACACAATAACACATAGTTCTTCCAATATAAACAACAAAAGCCCTCCACCAAAGTCAGAAATATAAACTTGTGTCTATTGTTTAGCAAGACCATTGTAACCTGCACTCTCAAAGAATTTATCAGCTCAGTCAACAAACACATCTAACAAAAACAATTTCATAAATTATTCATCAAGGACAACAAAAAAAAAAAACAATTATTTTTATTAGGAAAATCACTTCATTGCATAACCACAAATTTCTTCAAAACAATACACTTTTCAAAGGACTACATCACATTTCTTTTGGATAACTAGTGCATGATTAATTGCAGCGTATATTAAACTGCTATAACTAAATAAAATAGCAAAATATTATCTTACATTACCTTAAGAGAAAACTTATTTAAGTTTTCTTGGTAATAAAGAAATACGAAAACTTATTTGAGACACAAATATACTAATATATGAGCTCTGTCACACTCTATCACAAACAAAATACTGCATCACTTTTGAAATGCATCTAGAAAAAGATGGATAGAGATAAACCACACTATGTCATGCTGACATAGTGTGGTTTATCTTGGATAGAGCCATGCCATATAATAACTCAATCTATGTTTGGCTGAGCGATGTCATATAAATAATCATACTAAACCAATTATGGATTGAAAGGCAGAGCTAATCTTGACTTAGAGATACAGCACAAAATTTTTGTTATCTCGTTTTGGATGAAAGTCAGAGCACAGGTGTTATCACACACAATGTGGCAAGCCAACATCATGTCCTTTGCTTCAAGAACTAGAACAAGAGTTTGCTGAAAAATCACTGCATCCAAATTCTTTATATTAACTTGAAACTATGGTACAGACTAGCTACAAGCAGTGTGTGTGTGTGTGTGTGTGTGTATATGGATGCATAGTTTTAACTAATAATCTGTTCCACTCTATGCCAGAACTCACTACAAATGTGAAATTGAAACAATAGAATATAAAGGAACTAATGATGGTCTTCCTTGACAAAGAATAAATACTGAAAAGGAAAATTCAAGAGGAATGAAATAGAGGAGAATTTTATAGTTTTGCTCTGAACTCTTCATCAGAAAGAGATATAATGTTGACTAAAATTGTTGAATAAACAGATTCAATTTGTAAATGTATGGCATCTACAAATATGGCTGTCCAGCTGCTATAAAACAAGAGAGTAACCCAAAGACTCTATGTGTGTGTGTGTGTGCGTGCACATATGTGTGTTTGTGTATGCATGTAATTATAAATATCGGATCTATTTTAAAACCGGGGCCACATTTTTCATTAATGTTTTACGTAGTGTTTTTGGTACGGAAAGACTTTCAAACTTCGTATACTTATCTATTTTGTGTTATAGAACAGAAAAATATTTTTGTATTCGAATTTATTTCATGTAAAAAATTGTCTTATTTCGATAATTTCAACCAATCACTGACAAGTATTCAGTTGTTTATATTTACTCCTTTGGCTGATTAAGCAATGTAAAGCGTATTT
>NC_068984.1:73614679-73621167 GCF_001194135.2 Octopus bimaculoides
TTAATTGTTTCAGAATCGTTTGTTTATGTAGTCGGCACTTAATGTATATCGGCTGAATGGACGTCAGTGATTTGTTGAAATTACAGAAATACGACAACTTTAACATGGAATAACTTATGGATTTCTTTTTTTTTTTAAGAAGACTAAGAGAAAAAGATGTTTTATATGACACATTCTACCAGTGTTCCAAGTTTCAAAGTGTTTCGTTAATGAAAAATGTGGCCCCCGTTTTAAAAAAAGATCCCAAATATCTATAAATGATATGTGTTATACTAATTATGAAATAAATTACAAATTCTTTTCTCTCTTTTTTTTTAATTTTTAAAGCCCGATTTCATATTTGGTGGTGTCTATTGTGGCTCAATGGCCATTATTCCTTTCAATATCATCAACAAGGTAAAAACTAATTTCAACATTCATACCTTTAATTTTTAGTTGTTGTTGTTGTTGTATATTGAACTAGATCAGGAATTCTCAAAAAGCAAATTTGTTTCAGGAGCCTTTAAAATATTATTGTAGATCCCCAATTTACTATTTTGTTACATGGGGTCCACAAATCTTATTTGGACGCTTAGGGACCATATGGATTCAGGTTGAGAACCACTGAACTAGATTGTCCCAAGTGTCTTACCTTTTTAAGATGATAGAATGTGACAAATAAAAAGATAAAAAGCAACAGTATCTCAAAAATAGATATGAGCAAGATTTGAATGTTAAATTATTCTGCTTGAGTGACTATGTGGGGCTATATTTCTCAGTTGCTTAAAGCACCCACTCTTGATTTTGTAAAATCATCAATATCCCCTACAAGTGAATTTTTTTCTTTCTATCAGTTTGTTTTAATATTCAACATAAAACAAACACAGAGATAAGCATCAAATATAGCTAAAAATAAAGCCCCAACAGGTGTTACAGCCTCATTTGAAAAATATTAGTGTAGAATTTCTTTCATTCATTTGATCAGTGTTTATTTATGGTGGTTACAGAGACATCAACACTGACGTATTAGTGTAGTGGTAGTGCTCATTATTGTTTATGGTGATTATTTTTTTATGATGGTAAGGCACAAAAGGTCTTTTTTGATGTGTTTAAATTCAACATTTAAGCTACATACATGTCAAGCTGCAAGCAGTTTCTTTTTAAAGTCTCCCCTTGTTGCTGACACTTGCTGTAAAAGCAGAAAATGTTGAGAGAAAGCTTGAACTTCACTCGAACATATTTCATGAACAAAAAGGGCATTCTGTTCAACACTTAAAGTATATTTTGAGTTTTTTGGTCTTTTTTGTTGATTTTTTTTTTTAATAGTTATTCTACACATCTTATACTTGTGATAAATCTTCCACGAACCTTCACTGTGCCTTCAAAATCCTCTAGGACATTCACAGAATTTTGAATTTAGTCAAGGAATAGATTGATTTGTCATTAATTTTTCAAGAACTTGATTAAAAAGTTCAGGCAAAAATGAACAGCACAGTCCAAATCTTATTTCAAACCACTGCCTTGTTGCATTGTTGTTTAAAACTACATACTCTTTTACTCTTTTACTTGTTTCAGTCATTTGACTGCAGCCATGCTCAAGCACCGCCTTTAGTCGAGCATATCGACCCCAGGATTTATTCTTTGTAAGCCTAGTACTTATTCTATCGGTCTCTTTTGCCGAACCGCTAAGTTACAGGGACATAAACACACTAGCATCGGTTGTCAAGCAATGTTGGGGGGACAAACACAGACAAATTAACACACACACACATATATACACATATATATATATATATACGACGGGCTTCTTTCAGTTTCCGTCTACCAAATCCACTCACAAGGCTTTGGTCAGCCTGAGGCTATAGCAGATGACACTTGCCCAAGGTGCCATGCAGTGGGACTGAACCTGGAACCATGTGGCTGGTAAGCAAGCTACTTACCACACAGCCACTCCTGTGCATAAATACTTTTGTCATATATTTTTCATGATGTTGCAACTAGATGCATTGAGATGTTGTACTTCCTCACGATGCCCTAGAGTACTACTTTCTGTACCGTTTCAAAAACTTTTTTTGTAATCATTAAATGTAATTAATAATTCTCACATTGGTTATTTTGTTCAGCAGTTCTGTGACCATCTTGGCACCCTTCTTGCACTTCAGCAATTATCCTTTTAGCATCCAGTTTTAGATGATTATTAAGTTCTCCAGAATTATTTTGCTAGGGTGATTAATTAAACTAATGGTACAATAATTGCTACATTTCTACAATTTTGTGTGTGAATACAATGTAGTTATTTGCATTTTTCTGTTCTAGGATGGCCATTCTCCTGTTACAAACATAGTGGCATATATCAGGTGTGATTGTGTGGTTAAGCAGTTTGCTTCTCAACCACATAGATCTGGGTTCAGTCCCTACTGTATAGTACTTTACCCAAATGTCTTCTACTATTGTTCTGGGCCAATCAAGGCCCCATGAGTGAATTTGGTAGATAGAAACTGAATAAAGTTTAGTGTTTGTGTAAGTTTGTGTCTGTGTGCATGTGTATATGTGTATGTATTTATGTATGCATGCGTGTATGCATATTCTATCTCAGCAAATTCTATCTGAATCATGCAAGTATGAAAAATTGGACATTAAATGATGATGGCAGCAGTGAGAGGGAGAAAGAGGCTGCCACCACCACCAACAACAACAATATCATCTTGTTCAGCAATTCTGTCATTTCTCACTACCATTTTGTATTACATCTGCTCTTATATCAGCCACTCTTACCATTTTGTTGATTTTCAAATCTCTCATAACTTCTAGTTCACCATCATCATCATCATCATCATCATTATCATCATCATCATCATCATCATCATCATCATCATCATCATCATCATCATCATTATCATCATCATCATCATCATCATCATCATCATAATCATTGCCATCATCGCCATCATCATCATCATCATCATCATCATCATCATTATCATCATTATCATCATCATCGTCGTCGTTGTCATTGTCGTCGTTTAATGTCTGCTTTCCATGCTGGAATGGGTTGGGCAGTTTGACTGAGGACTGGCTAGCCAGAAGGCTGCACCAGGCTCCAATTTGATCTGGCAAAGTTTCTACAGCTGGATGCCCTTTCTAATGCCAACCACTCTGAGAGGGTAGTTCACTTTTGAGAATACATGACTCAAGCTAGAGTTCCATATTTCCTGGTCTTTCCTATTTAAAGGTCTGCAGAATGATAAAAATATGTGCTAATGGAATAGTTGAATAGTTCCTTCATGTAATCTGTCTATTTTTACTCAGTTTGCTTCCTGTCTGTCAGCTGGTCACCATTTTCATCTTCAATAGTAGTTGACGCAGCTTTTCTCCTCTGTTTGCTCTGTCATCTCTTTGACAATTTGCGATAACTATCTTGTGTTATATCTCTCAAACTCTTCTTGCAGTTCTTGGTATATCTTTTGTATAAAATTCTCCTTAACCACTTATATTTATCATTGGACTCCAATGTTTGCAGCTTTGTATCTTTCAATATCTTCTTCACTTTTATCCTACTTGAATTTTAGTGCTCTTCTTTTGTCACACATGTCTAGAATACCATTTGTCATCTTGGAGTGCTTTTTCCTTCCATGCATTGCCTAAGATTGTACTTTCAATAAGTGCTAACTTTTGCATCAGTTCTCTAACACTGGCATCTTCCAGCTCCTGTAGTGGATGAATCTATCTCTAGTTTCTATGATAAATGATTCCTTGATTACTGCAACTTTTATACCATTTATATTGTATTCAACCATCATTTTTGCTTTAGCCATTTACTTCAGTTTCACACATGTACATACACACACACACATGTACAACACACACATAGACACATGTGGATAAAGGCATATATATAGACACAAATATAACTGTCTAAGACATTAACTTTCAAAGCATATGGTTCTGGTTAGAGTTTTCTTTCTCTCCCCCTCTCCCTCTCTCCCCTCTCTCTCTCTCTCTCTTTCACTTTCTCTATCTCCCGCCCTCCTGGCTACATTGAATAATCCAAGAAAAAAGTGTTCACATTGCAGTCCCATTAATCCTTTCACTACAACTGTGTGGGCTCAATAAGAAAGAGAAAAAGATAGTAAGATCTGATCTAAGAGATATTTAGCTGCTATTTCATGCAGCAGACTATCTGCTTAGAGCAAGTATTTTCAACCTTTATTTGTTCCAAGATACCCTGAATAAGGTGCTAAAAGTTTTATGACAGTTCCACAGCTTTTATAAAAAACATTTTTTTACATGAAAGACAAGTATTAAAATTGTTTTAAAGTAGAGATGAGTGCATCATTGCACTTTGGTGGAAAGAATTATAACTACACCTGTGTGATGCATTAAATGCACAAATTTTCTAAACATATTGTATTGCCTGAGGAACTTCCAATAGTTCTGTGAACTATACACTACACACTTTTGTGCCACACTTCTGGTTGAAAACTTCTGGCTTAGAAGCTTTTCTTGTCAGCTCATAAATCACTTTTGTTACAGATCATAATTGCTAATTTTCATATTTTTATATTGTTGCTTGTTTACCAATTTTTAAAAATTGCTGTTGAATTCATTCAGGACAGTAGCTTAAAATTTCAGTACTCTTTACTCTTTACTCTTTTACTTGTTTCAGTCATTTGACTGCGGCCATGCTGGAGCACTGCCTTTAGTCGAGCAAATCAACCCCAGGACTTATTCTTTGGATGCCTAGTACTTATTCTATTGGTCTCTTTTGCCGAACCGCTAAGTTACGAGGACCTAAACACACCACCATCGGTTGTCAAGCAATGTTGGGGGGACAAACACAGACACACAAACATATACACACATACATATATATATACATATATACGACAGGCTTCTTTGAGTTTCCGTCTACCAAATCCACTCACAAGGCTTTGGTCGGCCCGAGGCTACAGTAGAAGACACTTACCCAAGGTGCCACGCAGTGGAAATGAACCCGGAACCATGTGGCTGGTAAGCAAGCTACTTACCACACAGCCACTCCTGTGCCTATGTACATTGAAGTATATATTTTTGAGTTTTTTTGTTTCATTTATTTTTCTCTATCATTCATTCGGTTCAGGAATGGCTGTGTAATTAAGCAGTTCACTTTGCAACCACATGGTTTTTGTTCAGTTCCACTACATGGTACCTTGGGTAAATGTCTTCTGCTAAAGCCTGTCATATATATAAATATATATATATATATAGATAGATATAGGTATAGATAACCAGCATCATTTAGTGTCTGCTTTCCATGCTGGCATGAGTTAGATGGTTTGACTGGAACTGGTAAGCTGGAGAGCTGCACCAGTTTCCAGTCTGATTTGGCATGGTTTCTATGACTGGATGCTGTGCCTAATGCCAACTACTCCAAGAGTGTAACGAGTACTTTTTTATGTGCCACCAGCATGGGTACCAGTTACATGACACTGGCATCGGCCACAACTACAATTTTACTTGGCTTGACGAGTCTTCTCAAGCATGGCATATCGCCAAGTAGTAATGATTATAATCACCTGAAGAAATGAACACATGAATAAAGACCAACCTGATGTCCATGGATATTACAAATTGTATTTAATCATCCCAGGAATGCAGACTGTGGTCACAAAAAACATGTGATACATCAAAATCTTTATAGATTCCATCCATGAATTATTATCATTATTATTATTATTATTATTATTGTTATTATTACTACTATAATGTGGCAAGCTGGCAAAATTGTTAGCATGCTGGGCAAAATGCTTAGCAGCTTTCATCCTGTCCTAATGTTCTCAGTTCAAATTCCACCGAGGTCAACTTTGCCTTTCATCTTTTCGAGGTCGATAAAATAAATACCAGCTGGAAGCTGGGGTCGATGTACTCAACTTACTCCCTCCTTGCTGGGTTTGTGCCAAAATTTGAAATCATTATTATTATTACTATTTTTATCCTCCTTAAATTGGCAGAGCTCATGATAATGCCATAACACTGTTGTTGCAAGATGGAATCACTAGGCTGTAACCAACATAATAAAAGATTAGTTTTTATGTGCAGTTTCAGAAACATTTCCCACAAACTTAAATGACATATATATATATAACCCTGCTTGCAAAGACCTGTTGAGGCAAGTGAATTTGGAATTTGAAATTTGAAATTTGAAATCGAAAAATCGAACCGAATCCGACGACTGGCACCTGTGCCAGTTGAGCACTAACAGCCCTGTCTGAGCATGTTCATTGCCAGAGCAGCTGCCTGGCTCCCGTGCAGGTGGCACATAAAAAACACCTTTTTGAGCGAGATCGTTGCCAGTACCGCTGGACTGGCTCCTGTGCAGGTGGCACATAAAATACACCATTTCAAGTATGGTCATTGCTAGTACCTCCTGACTGGCCTTCGTGCCGGTGGCAT
This sequence comes from Octopus bimaculoides, assembly GCF_001194135.2. NCBI lineage: Eukaryota > Metazoa > Mollusca > Cephalopoda > Octopoda > Octopodidae > Octopus > Octopus bimaculoides. The sequence goes on from NC_068984.1 coordinate 73,621,091, forward strand.
GTAAAAGCACCCACTACACTCTCGGAGTGGTTGGCGTTAGGAAGGGCATCCAGCTGTAGAAACTCTGCCAGATCAGA
>NC_068984.1:73621177-73630755 GCF_001194135.2 Octopus bimaculoides
TCGTGCCGGTGGCATGTAAAAGCACCCACTACACTCTCGGAGTGGTTGGCGTTAGGAAGGGCATCCAGCTGTAGAAACTCTGCCAGATCAGATTGGAGCCTGGTGCAGCCTTCTGGCTTGCCAGTCCTCAGTCAAATCGTCCAACCCATGCTAGCATGGAAAGCGGATGTTAAACGATGGTGATGATGATGATGATATTTATATATGCATATATATATATATATATATATATATATAGTAAATCCTAAAAACGAACAAACACAAAAAAACAACAACTTGAGGACATGGTACATGTAATGTATTAGCAGACGCTCAGGAAAGTTAAGAAAGATGGCTGAACGTTTCAAGCAGATGCTTTTCTTCAGAAACAAAGGAAAGTCCAATAGAAGGGAAGATGGAGGAAGAAAATTGCCAACGCTTCACATGTTATATACACACATACACATATATATGTATATACATATACACACACACACACACATATATATATGTATATACATATATATACATATATATATGTATGTATATGTAGATATATACATATATATATGTGCATTTTGTTTTAAAGTGCAGTACTTATTTTGTCACTTTTTTTTGCAGGGACACACATGTGACGATGATGATGATGTGTGTGTGTCCCTGCAAAAGAGAGTGACAAAATAAATACTGTACTTTAAAAAAATAAGTATTGAGGTCAATTTGTTCAACTAAACTGTTCAAGGTAGTGCTCTTGCATGGCTAATGTCTAGTGACTAAGATGAGTAAAAGATTACAATAAAGGCCATGCTTGAGCAACTCCTTTATATGCATATATCCTATGGCAGTCAACTGTAGACTATCCCAGCATGTTATATGACTTAGAAATCAAACTGGCAGAACCGCCAACACACCAGGCAAGATGCTTAGCAGCATTACATCCATCTTTACATTTTAAGTTCAAATTTCACCAAGGTTGACTTTGCTTTTCATCCTCTCAGAGTCATTAAAATAGTACTAGTTGAACACTGGAGTCAATTTAATCAACTAAGCCTCTACCCTGAACTTACTGGCCTTGTGCCAAAATTTGAAACCAATACTATTTACCAGTCTTTTCTTATTTCATTTTATTTTAATATTTTTACAGAACAACAACTTTACCCAAGTGGATTTTGATTTGTCAAACTACTCAGACTTCCGTCTTAGCTTCAATGTTCCACAAACGGAAGGTAAAAATTTGTATGTTTTTATCATTCATCTTTGTTTAACCCTTTAGCATTTGAACTTGCCGTATCCAGCGGAAATATTCCACATGTTTTATGTTCAAACTGGTCTGATCTGGCTTCTCACACTAAACCTGCAATATCATTTTTAAAAATTAACAGTTACCTCATCAAAATTTCATATCTGCAAGATTGATTCAAAACAATATGAATAAAAAAAATGCATTACTTTGAACAAAATAATGTGAATGTTAAAGGGTTAAATTGTTTATGGGTTTGATAAGGAAAGAAGAGCAGCTTCCATGACTATTTTATTTTTGCAGTGTCTTGGAATTAGTGGAGTAAAAGACTGGGAGAAGCCATGACCCATGATTAGTTTCAGTAAGAAGTAGCAAAATCTGATATCTTTAGGCTGGAGATCTGATCTGATCTGAATACTGACAATGTAGTTGCCACCAAGGGAGCTTCTAAATGGTCGATTGACCTACCAAGAATACAACCAAAATCCCCCTCATAAAAATGCATTCTACAGTCTTTAAAAATATCTTTGGATAATGTAATCCTTTGTGTATCATAGGTTTATCTTAGCCTGACAGTCAGAAAGATGTCTAGAAAGAAGTTTGCTTCCCAACCACATGATTCTGGTTTCAGTCTCACAACATGGCACCTTGGGTGAGTGTCTTCTACTATAGCCTCAGGTCAACCAAAGCCTTGTGAGTGGATTTAATGGATGGAAACTGAAAAAAGCCAGTCATATGTGTATATCTATATCTGTTTATGTGCATGTCTCTTTGGGTCTGTCTTTGTCCTCTACCACCATCTGACAACCGATGTTGGTTTGTTTATGTCCCCATAATTTGGTTCAGGAAAAGAAGCCTGTAGAATAAGTACCAAGCTTGTTTTAAAAAGGTCAATTCATTTCTCTAAAAATTATTCAAGGTGGTGTCCCAGCATGGCCTCAGCATAAAGTCTGAAACAAGTAAAAGATAAATGATAAATGGTGTGTGTGTGTGTGTGTGTGTATACACATACATAGCAGAATCAGCATCAAACAGTGATGAAGTATAAACAAACTTTAGGTTAGTTAAAATATGTTTGTGACATATTTAAACTTCTAACGGCAAATTTGCAGCAGTTACTGTGGAAAAAATGTTTTCTCTTATAGTAATAAAAACATACTATCCATCCAATGTTTCTCTTGAGCAGATTTCCAGACATACATTTCTTACTCTTTTAGCCTTCCTCAATGGGAAAAACTAAAGGGAGATAACCCTGGATAGATTCAAAGTTGCAGCTTTATCTAGAAACAGTCAACATCAGTGACTGAGTTGTGCTCATGGACTGCCTGGTAGGAATAAAAATAGCAGCATCAGTGCCCAGCAGTGATGAAGAATAAACAAACTTTCAGTTAATTAAAATATGTTTGTAACATATTTTAACTTTTAAAGGCATATTCAATGCAGTTACCATGGAGGGAAAATTCTCTTATGGAAAAGGGTGTAAAAAACACCATATCTGCCTCGTACTTTCCTTTTCTGGATTCTCAGAAGTACGTTTCTGGTTCTTTAGCCATAGTTTAATTAACCTACAGTTCATTTATTCTTTATCACTGTTTGGCCCTGATACTGCTGCCGCTCAGTCACTGATGCTGATTGTTTTAAGATAAAGCTATGATTTTTAATCTGCTGAGGGTTATCTCTGTTTGGTATTTCCCATTGAGGAAGACTAAAGAGCCAGAAATGTGTACCCAAGAATCCACTAGAAGGAATCGCTTGGAAGATATGGCGTTTTTACATCTTTTACCTTAAGAAAGAATTTTTGTTCTCCATGGCAACTGAAGTGAATTTGCTTTTTGAAGTTAATATGTCACAAACATATTTTAACTAATCTTGAAGTTCATTTATATTTATACTAGCTTAAAGGCTGCACTCCACAAGGACTTTTAAGCTAGCTCCTGCAGACGGTTAATTGAGCCTGTGGCCTAAAGCTAAAATGAGCAATAATAATCAAGCATTATTGGTACCTTACCAATATGGTATTACTTTAAATTCAGTTTAAATAAAAACTTGTAAGTTCACAAATTTTTGGAGTTCTTTTAAAATTTGAATTTTCAACTATTAGCATATAACAAATCCTCATCCAGACCTGATCCCAAAGCTGGATGTTCAAGAAACAAATGAAGGGCAAATTTTCAATCCTGGATCATCTCGATTCTAAAAAGATATAATGCATCTATGTAAAGAAAAACATAGACTGAGATACAGGGGTCTTGGATGAATGAACAGACAGAATTTTGCATTTGTTATTATAGATATCGATGTGATGGGCTTCTACACACTTTCTTATTTCTTTATTGCCCACAAGGGACTAAACATAGAGGGAACAAACAAGGACAGACAAAGGGATTAAGTCAATTACATCGACCCCAGTGCGTAACTGGTACTTAATTTATCGACCCTGAAAGGATGAAAAGCAAAGTCAATCTCGGCGGAATATGAACTCAGAACGTAGCGACAGACGAAATACCGCTAAGCATTTCGCCCAGCGTGCTAACATTTCTGCCAGCTCGCCGCCATCTACACACTTTCTGTCAACACACGTCTACACACTTTCTGTCAACCGAATTCACCCACAAAATACTGGTCGGCCCAGGGCTATAGTAGATGATACTTAGACTGAACCCAAAATCATGTGATTGCAAAGCAAGATTCTTAACCACACAGCTATGTCTTTATATAACATATTACAAAAGCATTTAATTGAACACTGAAACTTCATTAACATCAGTCATCTACTTTACTTTCGTGTTTTACACATGTAATATTGACTACATGAAGCTATATCCTCATGTTCTGCATATGACAGTTGAATAGATGAATGTGTGACATTTCTTTTTAACCAGTCAAATGCTAATGATTTGATGTATCCATTGTGTATTCATGCATATTTCTGCTTACATGCTTTGTCACACTACTTCTCTGATTTAATCAGTTTGATAATTAGTAACATGGAAGTTCAGTCAGGAATGAGACCTGCTACTGGTAACATGTAAACTATTACTGCCTGTTCCATGTTCAAGTGGTCAGCAACTAAACCAGCTCCTCCACTTGAGTAACTTGTTACTCTTGTGAAAAGGGTGTCTGGACACCAAGCAGGACTAAAAACAGGATCTGTCGAAGGGCAGATGAGCTTCTTGTGGGCCAATAGCCATCCGACTGGGGAAAGCACTGGCAAACAATTCCAATATCTCTGTGAAGAAAACACTATGAAAATGTCAGAATGAAATAATGCTATGGTTTCATCTAATGGGAGAATTTGTGCTTTATCGGGAAGAGTTTTGTTGTAGTGTCATCAATGAATTGCAGAAGTGTACAATATATGATGACAACAACAAATATGAAACATTGAGTTACAGTTCAAGAAGTTTCAGCTAATTAAGATTTGATTTAAGAAGAAAACTGAGTATAAGAGTCATCAAATGTGTGCAAGAGAAAAGACTGTGCTGGTTTGGTCATGTGATATGAATGGATGAGAACAGTTGCATAAAGAAGTGCCAAGCTCTAATTGTAAAGAGTATCTGTGGAAGGAGTAGACCCAGGAAGACGTGGGATGAAGTGGTGAGAAAGGATTGTCAGACACTGTGCCTCACCGAGTAAATTGGTAAAGGGCTAGGAGATGTGGTGATTTATAGTACTTGATGAAATGCATCAAGCTAAGTAAAATCGTTCTCTTCCACACATAAAGGCATGCTCCTTCAGGTGCTGGTGCCACTTAAAAAGCACCCATGCCAGTACTATGTAAATGCACCCATGCCAGTGGCATGTAAAAAGCACCCAACAAACTCTGTTAAGTGGTAGGCATTAGGAAGGGCATCCTGCCATAGAAACCATGCCACAAGAAACGGTTGGAGTCTGGACAGCTCCATGTCAAACCGTCCAACCCATGCCAGCATACAAAGAGGACACTAAACAATGATGATGATGATGATAATGTTTTATTACAGTATTGTCTTTTTTTTTATCTTATCAATCAATGGGTGGGTAGAAACATTGCAGCTAAACACCGTGTCTTTATACTCTCCTAAATTTAATCTTGATTCTGGTGAGAAAAATGTATGTATTATAGATGGAGTTTTACAGTATTTTACCAATAACTTATCTTAATATTCAGGATGTTAAAATGGTAATAGGTAGTAGAATCAGGAAGGGAGTAGATAAAATGGCTTGCTGTATTTAGTCACAAGCATTTACGCTCTGATGTTGCTAAAATAAGTACCAGTCAAGTATTGCAGTCAGTCACATTGACTCTACCCATCTCCCAAAAATAAAAACGTATGGCTTTGTGCCTATGTTATAAATCAAGATATGAAATATATAATCATTAGAATGTCGTATGCAATTCACTTTGAAGAGAGAAATCAATCTGTAGAATGTTCAAGGATCATGCCATTGGCTAAGTTACAGAAGGAAACTTTGTGTTCTTCTTAAAATGATTTTTCTTTCTTAATTTTTTTATCTCACACTCTATTTTTTTTTCTTTTTTTTTCAGAAGAATCTGATTTCCAGGAGAGTGAAATTTCTGGCATGCATTCTTTACATGTGAATGGAAATACCAAAGTTGAAGGGAAACTAGTGTTTGAGCCAACAGAGGTAATTTTCTGATTTTAATTTGGAAAGCAGATTTGAATAAAAAAAAAATAAAAAACCACAAAAAGAAAGAAATATGTATATCTATTCAATGCACACCCTAACTTTCTTTCCAGTGTATTACATAATCAGGAAAAAAATATTTGGTCTGATATTAACAAAAAAATAATAAATAAAAGCAACACAAGACTATTTCTCAACATATGTGGTCAGAATTTAAAGTTATTTTATAGTACTGATTCACATACATACATACATACATACATACATACATACATATATATAGATACACACATATATATATATATATATATATATATATATATAAGTATATAAGAGTACATATAGATACATGCACGAAGAGAAGACCTATGGAAGGACTCCTTACAAGCTAGAAAGGGCAGTTAAACCCAACCACGAAAGAATAATTCTAAAGGCATGCCAATATTTATCTATCTATCTATCTATCTATTTATCTATACATAAATACACACACACACATATATATATATATATATATATATATATATATATGATCACTATTCCAATATATCTAATGCTACCAACTATTTTATACATATATATATGACTATTTAAATATATTTTGCAGTATTGAATATTATATCTACAGATGTAGTCAGCTTTTGAATGTATTTGTACACTACTGACATATACAATCCTGCTCAAAACACTGAATACAAAGATGAAATTTCTTATTCTTTACTAAATATAGTTTGATCTAAAAATAAAAACTAATTATCTAGTAGATTGGCTTGCACGGTTTGGTTGAGGTCTGGAAATCCAGTGGCTGCACCAGGCTCCAATCTGATCTGGCAATGTTTCTACAGCTGGATGCCTTTCCTAACGCCAACCACACCGACAGTGTAGTGGGTACTTTTTGCATGTCACCAGCACAGGATACAGTCAGGCAGCCCTGGTGGCATCAATCATGTTCGGATAGCAGATTTGAATATAAAACAACACACGAAAATAAAGAAATATGTATATCTCTATTCAACGCAAGTAATGAAGAGTAAGTGGTGAAAATATCTTAAGATGTTACACCTAATGTGAAAGATTACAGCATTGTGTCAATTGATGATACATGGTGTGAAAGAAAACCCCAAAACCAAGTGTTCTGGCAAAAGTATAGCATAAACAGCAACAATAAAGGCATTAATAAGCAGATAGCAATAAATAATTATAACAATATACCAGAATAATATAGTAAGCCTCTATCAAATTGAAGATGTGCAGTCATATTGTTATCATTATTATTATTATTATTAAGACAGAAATTCTGTCGAGGTTGACTTTGCCTTTCATTCTTTCAGGGTCATTAGAATAAGCCCTAGTTGAGCTTTGGGTTTGATGTAATTGACTTACTTTCTCCCCTAAAACTGCTAGCCTTGTGCCAAAATTTGAAACTATTAAAAGCAGTGAGCTGGCAGAATTGGTAGCACACTGGGCAAATTGCTTAGCAGCATTTCATTTATCTTCATGTTCTGAGATCAAATTCTGCCAAGTTCAACTTTGCTTTTCATTTTTTTTTTTTTTAGAATCAATCAGAAGGGAACATTACAGGGATATAGAAAAATATATTCAAAAATGTTCATTCACTTTGTAGAATATCTGACTAGTAAAGGATAAATGGTCTCAATCTGAATGACTTTGAGCATAAATTACTGTGTTTTAGAGCAGAATCAGTTGAGCATCAGGCAAATACTTCATGGTTATTGTTTCAGCTCTTTGCATTCAAATTCCACTGGGATCAACAGTTTGCTTTTATTTTTCTAGGTTCTATAAAATATAGTACCAGTCTAGGACTAGGATCAAGTAATCAACTAACTCTTCTCTCCAAGTTGGTGGTGCCTAAATTAGAAAGTATGATTATTATAAGAGCAGGGCAGTAGCCTGGTAGAATCATTAGAGAGCTGAAAAAAATGAGCAAGACAGAAGGAGCAATTCCAGTCAAGTCATGAGATCAGTTCTCTCTCTTACTGACTGACTGACTCACACCTCTCAGAATTAGTTATGCTACTCATAATACTCCCAGCACACAGACTATCCTTGTGGCATCTGTGGATGCCTGTGTGCTTCCAGCTTTGGTCTGCAGAATAACATGCACTCTCATCACTGAGAACACAGATTTTGTCATTGTCTGACACCAATGGACTACCAACACTCCCACAATTTTATTGAATGAAATTTGCTTAGAGGATGCAAACACAAGTTTGATTCTGAATGTTCAAAGTATTCTCATTGCCCCTCAAATATTTTAGGGATGCCTATGAATACTTCCTTCCTAGAAGAGATAAGGAAGAGTTGGATTAGAAGCTAGTAGCCTTTTCTCTTTTAGCATGATCTAAAAACTGTTGCTGTGGCCTGCTGTGCTCTTCAGCACAGAACAGTGTGAAAAATAAAATCTATAAAAAAATATATTCTAAATTATGATTCTGTTAAAGAGTCAAAGAAGAAATTTTTTTTGTCATATGCCTAAGTTCTCACAACAGATCTATCATTGCATTTTTTCTTCTTTTTTTCTGCATGTCCTTTTAAGTGACAGGCAATTTATTATGGTGTAGATATAATATCTTACATTGATACTTATACCAATTTCCTTCAATTGCGTATATCGTGGCCTCTTACCCTATAATGTGATTTTAGATTTGGATAAATTAATGAAAAGAAGTGTAGAAATTTATGCTAAGTGGGGGAAAAAATCAAATTCTAACATGTACTTTATGCTTTCACAAAACAACTATAAAAATTGAAACTATATTGGAATGCAATGAAAATGTCACATGAAATGCTGATTTATGATTGTTTATAGGATTTTTTATGTCAGACACTGAAATTAATGCTAGCTTAGGCCAAGGTGTGCTTTCTCTTCACCTTTTCCTTTCCTACCACTACTATTGTAGCCTGTTCCGGGGAACTGGCTGGTTTCATACTACCTCCACTCAGGTCTTCCATCTCATTTACTTCACCTCCTCTCATCAGCCATGTTGTACCCAACCCTTCAAAATTCTAGCCCTTCAGAACACTATTCTTCAAGAATTCCATCACTGCCCATATTTCTCCTGCAGCCATCAACCTATACCTATAAAACATAGGGAGGGTCAGGAGCACCCCTGTTTCCTCTAAGCCGAACCAATAAAAATTGGCGACGCTTGTTTATTGGTTGAATTAGAACCATCATAATTAGTGTAGTGAATTAAGTATTATTAATATCCAATTAATTAATAAAACAGTAAACTGGCAAAACTGTTAGCATGCCAGGTAAAATGCTTAGCTGCATTCCATGTCTTTATATTCTGAGTTCAAATTCCACTGAAATCCATTTTGCCTTTCATCCTTCTGGGGTCGATAAAATAAGTATCAGTTGAGCTCTGACGGTGGGAGGGAGTGTCAATGTAATCAACTCCATCCCTCTCTGAAACTACTAATGGCCTTGTGCCAAAAGTTGAAACCAATATCCAATTAATTAATATTATGTGATTAAAATAAAAAAAAACATTAACTCAGTGATTTATTTTATTTTCCAATTACATTATGTGCAGTATTAATAATCCTGGCATGGTACTGGATTATTGGTCACATGGGACTAGCCAGTACCACCTGACTGGCCTTCGTGCTGGTGGCACGTAAAAGTACCCACTACACTCTCGGAGTGGTTGGCATTAGGAAGGGCATCCAGCTGTAGAAACTCTGCCAAATCAGATTGGAGCCT
>NC_068984.1:73631921-73636800 GCF_001194135.2 Octopus bimaculoides
CCCACCCACCACAACAGAATTGAGATCCTAAAACCAAGGTGCCATATAAAAAAGCATTGGTGTGGATGCTGGTTCCTCATAAAAAGCACTAGTGCTGGTGTCACATAAAAATAATGGGTGATGGTACTGTGAAATATGCATCCAGTACATTCTGTAAAGTGGTTGGCAGCAGGAAAGGCATTCAGCCATAGAAACCAAGTCAAAACAGTCTATGAAACCTGGTGTGGCCCCTGGCCTTGCCAGTTCCTTTCAAGCCATTCAACCCATTCCAGCATGGGAAACAGATGTTAAATGTTGATGATGATGATGATGGGCAGTGGACTAGCAGAGTTATGAGAACATTGGACAAGATTCCTTATGTTGGAATGGTGAACATTCAATGTTGAAAAGAAAAATCAAACAGCATTTCAACTCTGTTTGAAGTATGTGAATGTTTGTATCTGTGATTATCATGTACCTTATTTTGCACATTATTTATATATAAAATACTACAATTAACCATCATTTATGATGGCACAGGGTCAGCTAAAGAATATTCTGTATTTTCTCATCTAGTTTGTCTCTTATGATTTATATGTTTCAGGTAGCTGCTTACAACTTCCTCATGCCAGTGTTCATCAACCATACAGCAGCACCAGCACCACCTCCTCACTCCTCACCACATGATTCCAGTGAAACATCAACTGCTTCCAAACGACATCTCAATGCTCGTAACACCTTTGCTCAGATTGTCACACCAAGACGGAGAGTAATTGCCAGTGGGCTGAGGCCTGTTTTTGAACTGTCATCATACAGAATTCAATTCAGCTTTGTCTTCACTTACCATAAAGTGCATCTCATGACAGAGCAGAAAAAGGTAGGTCTTTTTATTATAATTGTGTTTTCATTTTGGCTTTGTTTTTTTATGGAGAGGGGTCTGTATAAGCGCAGGCACTCCTGTATGGTAAGAGGCTTGCTTCTCAACCACATGGCACCTTGGGCAAGTGTATTCTATTATAGCCTAGGGCTGACCAAAGCATTATGAGTGGATTTGGTAGACAGATGCTGGAAGAAGCTCATCGTGTATATATATGTATGTGTGGGTCTTTGTGTCTGTGAATCTTATGCGTCTGTGTGTCTTGTGTGTGTGTGTGTGTGTGTGTGTGTGTGTGTGTGTGTGTGTATCATTGTGTCTGTGTTTGTCCCCTACCACCACTTGATAACCAGTACTGGTAAGCTTACATCCCCATAATTTATTGGTTTGGCAGAGCAATCAATAGAATAAGTACCAGGTTTTAAAAAGAAGAAAGTACTAGGGTTGATTCATTCGACTAAAAATTGTTCAAGGCAATGCCCCAGCATAGCCACAGTCTAATGACTGACACAAGTAAAAGAATAAAAGATAAAAGATAAAAGATAAAAGAGACTTTTATTCTTTTCAACTGCACCTTCTCCTTGACTTAAGACCATCCACACTTACAACTTCAATAAATAAATAAATAAATAAATCGATTTTCAGACATTGGGCAGTTGCACATATGATAACTATGGCAGCATCTGGCAATTCAGGACACCCTCAGACCCAGGCATCCAGTGCCTGTCACTGTGTCTCACTCAATCACTTTCAAGCATCAGTTGTGTTTGAATGAAGATAGTGTTGAAAAATATAAATCCGACATATGACCAGATCGACTTATGACCTGTCAGTTGGAACCGAACTCAGTCTTAAGTCAAGGAGAAGGCATATTTGATACCCACTAGTGAAGTGTACAGAAGGTGTACAATGAAATATTTTGATTCCACACATAAGACTTTAGCCACCCTGGGGTCTATAGTAGAAGACACATGTCCAAGTAGCCAAGCAGTGGGACTGAACCCAAAATTACATCGCTGGAGAAGCAACTTCTTAACCATACAGTTATGGCTGCACCTATATATATATATATATGTATATGTATATATATATATATATATATATATATATATATGTATATATATATATATATATATTTGCATTCATATGTGTGTTTGTGTGTGTATACATACATATGTACATACATACGTACATACATACATGTGGAGGTGCAATGACCCAGTGCTTAGGGCAGCAGACTCGCGGTCATAGGATCGCGATTTCGATTCCCAGACCGGGCGTTGTTAGTGTTTATTGAACAAAAACACCTAAAGCTCCACGAGGCTCCGGCAGGGGATGGTGGCGAATCCTGCTATACTCTTTCACCACAACTTTCTCTCACTCTTACTTCCTGTTTCTGTTGTGCCTGTAATTCAAAGGGTCAGCCTTGTCACACTGTGTCACGCTGAATCTCCCCGAGAACTATGTTAACGGTACACGTGTCTGTGGAGTGCTCAGTCACTTGCACGTTAATTTCACGAGCAGGCTGTTCCGTTGATTGGATGAACTGGAACCCTTGATGTCGTAAGCGATGGAATTCCAACAACAACATACATACATGTATGTCAATTACGTTGACCTCAGTGCTCAACTGGTACTTACTTTCTCGCCCCCCAAAAGGATGAAAGGCAAAGTCAACCTCAGTGGAATTTGAACACAGAACATAAAGTCAGACAAAATACTGCTAAGCATTTTGCCTGGCATGCTAACAATTCTGCCACCTCACCACTTTCTTCCATAGAAATATTGATTTCTTTCTTAGTTAATTTAATTAGATTCTTCCATGCTAAAGGTTTGTTCATGTTGAGGCCAGCCAAGGTCAGCACTACACTATAATGGCTACTAAAACAAAGATTTGAACCTCATCTTTTTGTTGTCTGTAATTGTAATGCTTCATTCTGAAATGAAAAAAAAAACGACAATCCTTCTCCCCCCCACACACACACACACACTCCCCATTATTATTTCATTGTTTTTACTTCTTGCTTTTTAGTCTCAAGAGATTGTTGTTGAAAATAAAACCAACCACAACCTGCGATATGATCTTGACCTGAGTATTCTAGAAACAAACAACAATAAAGATGTTCTCAAGTTTGTAAATAAAGAAGGTGAATGGCTGGAGTTAACAAAAGAAGGATGTATTGGGCACCATCTTGGACCACACGAAAAAGAAGTTATAACAGTGATTTGCTCTCCAAGTGCGTTTCAGCTATACTATTGTTTTGAAGAATATTGTTGCTTTTATTACACTAGTTGTTATTTTCATTGTCATTAACATTACTGCCGCTAAGATTTTCATTGTTATTTAGCCTTAGGTAAAGCTTCACCTGTGAAGGTGCATGGCTTAGTGGTTAAAGTATTTGGCTCTCAATCGAAGGTCTTAAGTTCGATTCCTAGTGGCACATTATGTCCTTGAGCCAAGACACTTCATTTCATGTTTCATCTGTATTTCAAAGGGCCAGCCTTGTCACACCCTGTGTCACGCTGAATCTCCCCGAGAACTACATTAAAGGTATACATGTCTGTGGAGTGCTCAGCCACTTGCACATTAATTTCATGAGCAGGCTGTTCTCTTGATCAGATCAAAGAGAACCCTTGTTGTCATAATTAACATAGTGCCAGTTTAAAGCTTCACCTAACAGGCATATGAACGTAAAGTATTTCAATCCTGACTGTTGTTCCACCACAACCTTAAGATGGCTTTGGAACCTGTTGTATGCATTCCTCGCTGTATCCCTGGAAAGATCTTCAAACACCTCCTTGTTATTGCTGATAGTTGGTGTCTTTCTCAATTACAACCCACACATGGTAATCCATGGGATTACAATTGAGGGAATTAGGAAGCTAGAAACTGGAGCTGATGATGTTGTAGACAATCACATTCTGAAGGAATTTGGTTTTCATGATTTCCATGTCACATCTTAGAGCCTTTACAGTATTCACAGAGCATTGAGCAGCAGTCATGATGTCAAAGTTTTGAAACTCAGTGTGAATCATCATGATAGAAGTAACTTTTTTTCCAATATTCAGATGGCTTCCAATCTTCTGTCTCAACTAACTTTTACTCAACTATAACTTTAATCTTTATTCAATGTTAACACCATTTCAAATATGCTAAGAGCACATTTGACTTGTAAACAAGCCATTCACCATGTTTTGTTATGAAGAAAACTTCTCGCTATAAAAAACATAAAAGAGTATGTCTCTCTTATCAGCTCGCAGTACTACTGCCCGGTTTCTATGACTGAAGAGGAGATAACTACTCCGAAATGCTTGCATCTCACAGTCTGGATAGGTGGCACTGTGAGCTGATTTGGGTGTATTTTACACCATATGTCTATAGCAAGACAGACAGACAGACGGATGGATGGATGGATGGATGGATAGGTAGGTAGACAGACAGGCGGGTGGATGGATAGACGGATGGATAGGTGGGTGGATGGATGGATATATACATATATATGTATATAATGATATAGATTTAATCAAAAGATTAAATGTGGTACTTAAAATGTTTGAGGCACCAGAATTTGGTAGGGTAAAAACCAAGAACAAAATCAAGAGATTTGGTGAATAAAATTTGAAAAAAAGCAACAAAAATTCAATAGGTTATAGCAGTACGCACATTTCGTACAATCTCCATTTATTCATGAACTGAGAACACTACATAAAATGTACAATGAAAATGTACTCCTCAGCTGCATAATGGAATTTCATTTTAGAAAGTCATTTTGAAGATATATGCAAGGTGAGGAGTACATTTTCATTATACATTTTATGTAGTGTTCTCACTACATGAATAAATGGAGCTTGTACGAAATGTACGTACTGCTATAACCTATTGAATTTTTGTTGCTTTTCTTCAAATATATATGCATATATATTTGAAGAAAAGCAACAAAAATTCAATAGGTTATAGCAATACGTACATTTCGTACAAGCTCCATTTATTCATGTAGTGAGAACACTACATAAAATGTATAATGA
>NC_068984.1:73637067-73637931 GCF_001194135.2 Octopus bimaculoides
AATCTTAATCTTAATCTTATTTCGGCCAGAGTTCTTTCGTCACACTTCTGTGACCTCATCAGTGGTCCTTTGTTTCCTTCTTTCTTATGTGTGTCTCACCTTGCTAACTATCAGCCATATATATATATATATATATATATATATACATATATATATATATATATGCACATATATATCGTGAAATATATTTGCCACCTAAATGTGGCTAACCCTTAAGGGTTGATGCTAGTGTAGCTTGTTGCCCCAGGAAGACATCTCCTCCAGCTGGCTATTGACGCACTTTCTGTTCCCTTTCAGTATTTGCAAAGGGAAGTCATCCTTCCTATCTCCATCTGTGATACACACAGACCCGAGTTTCTTGGTATTGGCCTGTCATCAGCTTGTGACAGCCACCGGCTGGCAATGTGAAGTGGTTCCCAATACAAATATATATCTACTTTTTCCAGGTTTGGGGTGAGGATGAGGGGGAAGCATATCGGGGAGGGGTGGGGGAAGTGGCATAAGGTGTGACGGAATGGAGGAGTGAGTGGAGTTTATATTGATTAGTGAGAGCAAGAAATTCATGGAAGAGATGATTTAAATGGATTATGTAGCGTAGAATAGTGTGTGCATAGGAAGGTGAAAGAGAGGAGAAAAAGATGGAATAAGCAAGAGGGAGAAGGCGGTTGAGGATGTGTATTTTGGAGAGTTTGGAATGAATGGTGACACTCATAAGACAGTAGGAAGTAGTACAGAGTAAGGGTAGGATGGCAGAAGCAGAGTGGAAAGTTGGGTAGAAATGGAGGTAGAAACCTTTGGGGATGAGGTGTTGTGAAGGCCGTGACTGAGAAATGAAACATGGCTATAGAACTGTGTTTTTTTTTT
>NC_068984.1:73637994-73642959 GCF_001194135.2 Octopus bimaculoides
ATTACTAGGGAAAGATTAATAGAAGGTTGAAAGCAGTAGAAAGGAAGTGTGGAAAGGTTTTTCTTTAAGCAGTGGTGAAGGTGGAGGAGGAAAGATTTGTAATCAGGCATGATTGAAAAAGGAGAAAAAAAGGAGGAGAGAGAAAGGCAAAGTAATGACGTACAGAGTATAAAAGTTCAAAAAATTGAAAAGACATGAGAAGAAAAAGAAAAAAA
This sequence comes from Octopus bimaculoides, assembly GCF_001194135.2. Taxonomy (NCBI): domain Eukaryota; kingdom Metazoa; phylum Mollusca; class Cephalopoda; order Octopoda; family Octopodidae; genus Octopus; species Octopus bimaculoides. Next base: position 73,638,210 of record NC_068984.1, read on the forward strand.
GGAAGAAACAGGGAGAAAAGAAGAGAAGTTGGAAAGGGAAAGAGAGAGAGAGAGAAGCAAAGTAACAACGTACAGATTATGAAAAAACAGGAAGTTTAAATAAGTTCAAATGTCATGGTGTATTGGAGCAATTTTTCATCAATGGAAGAGTCCAGTGAAATCCATATGTATATCCATGTGTGTATGTATACACGTGTGTGTGTATGTATATATATATATATATATATATACACATATATATATGTGTGTGTGTATATATGTATATATATACATATATATATATATATATATATATGAATATCAGTTAAAGTATATACTGTAATGCACTATGTTTGACAAAGCGAATGGAATTTTCAAAAGCTCACAATAAAATTTGGTCTGTGTGTGTTTCTGACATGGTTGTATGGTTAAGAAGTTTGTTTTATGAAGTCTCAGTCTTGAACACTCTGTGCAACACCTGTGTCAATGATGACATATCAGTTTTGAGATGGTATTTTTTTATGTTTGTTGCTCTCATTTTTACTTTCTCATTTTTTTTTTTTTTCCTAATATTATTTTATCCATTTCTGACTTTTACTTTATCTCATTCTCTGCTGTGTTCAATTTTTAAAATCTCACCTTTGTATGTTTTTCATATCTTCTACTTGTCAATGTTGCTGGGCACAGAAACCTGCACCAACTATAGCTTCCAGATTCCAATTTACCTCAATGAAAACTACAAAACAGTTCACAAATATCTTCAGATCTGTGTTTTTGTGAGGCTTTCCTGGATTGTGTTCAACCCATCTGCTGTGTACTTCAGAGTTCCATTGCAAATTGAAGACTCTGTCGATGTTGTTATGCAGCCAGTTGATTATTCTACGTGAGTGATTTTAACTTTACCTCTAACCTCTCTATGACCATCTTCTCTCATTTTTTTTTTACAATAGGGACAACAATGTATCTCCCCTACAGCAAGTCACTTATACCTGTTTCTCTCATCATACTTCAACTTCACATCACTTGACACAAAGCCACCTTTCTCAATACTATTTCTCCCCTCAGTTGTGGTGTTTTGTCCTGCAAATTACTTAGTGACATTACTGGTGCTGGTGTTACATAAAAAACATCCAGTACATCTCTGTAAAGTCACTGGTGTTACAATGGGCACCCAGCTGCAGAAAACATGATAAAGCAGACATCAGAGCTTGATATAGTCCTTTGACTTGGCAGCTCCTGTCAAACCGTCCTACCCTGACCATCACAAAAAATGGATATGGCAATGACAATGATGATGACAAAGATGACAATGTCAACGCCAACACTACCAACAAATATGACTCAACTAATTAATGAAAACTGTATATTTATTTTGAAAAACATCTCTGGTCTTAAGAAAAACATGTGTGAACCAATGAGGGATTTGCTATGTGGTGAACCTAACAACAAGAAATAGTACCCAGCTCCATTTGAAATCACATGCTACCATCTTAGAAAGTGATAGACCTATTGGTTAATGTGGTCTTAGATATACATTATACCCGAAAGAAAAATAACAGAATGGTCTGCTCAATTCAGAATGATCTGAAAGTAAGCAACAACAACAACAAGACACATATGCACATTCACACACGCACATGTGCACGTATGCACACACACCACACCACAAATACCACGCCACACATGCATACTATGTGGTTGCTTGAATCGCTAGAAAACATACCTAAGTTTCATTTCAGGTTAAATTCTATTTACTTTGTAAAAGAAAAAGTAAAGTGAAGGACTCATAGTTTAATGTAGTTCAAAATACACTAGGTTGTTAAAAAAATAAAAGTCACTGCCAGAGTCCATTTGGTCAAAGTTTTGCTTGATCAGGTTTGACTTGGGGCTAAAAAACAACAACAACAATATCAATTACCACAAACACATGCACTGGAGGTGGTTCATATTCACTTTGTTATTATTTAATTATTTAGTTGCTTGGAGCAAAGTTCTTTCATCATTACACATCAGTGACCTGCTCACTGACCCCTCTACAGCTGTCTAGTTCTCAAATAGTTGGTAATTAAGTAATTAATTTAATTTGTGTATTTATTTATTTAATTGTTTATTGGTAGAAGCAAATGAATGGTTAAATAGATTAGTTATTTATACTCTGCCTTCTTACTTCTCAAGCGTTATGATTTCAAATCTGCTGCATGCTTTTTATTGATTTATTGTGTTCAGCACAAAACATTGGTTTCAGATTTTAGCACAAGGCCAGCAATTTTGTGGGAAAAAGTAAGTTGATTGCATTGACCCCCGTGCTCAACTGGTACTTATTGTATTGACGCCAAAAGCATGAAAGGCAAAGTGAACCTTGGCAGAATTTGAACCCACAGTGTAAAGAGGGACGAAATGCTGCCTAGCATTTTGCCTGGCTGACTAATGATTCTGCTAGCTCGTCCCACCTTTCATCCAACTCAACATATTGGTTTTAAATTTTGGCACAAGACCAAAAATTTCACGGGAGTGAAGTAAGTGAATTACGTCGGTCCCAATACTCACCTGGTACTTATTTTATCACCCCTGAAAGAATGAAAGAGAAAGTGGACTTCGGCAGAATTTGAACTCAGAACATAAAGATGGATGAAATGTCACTAAGTATTTTACCCAGCATGCTAACAATTCTGCTGGCTCACTTTCATCCAGCACAAAATATTAAACTGCATCTAGTAGTAAGGCTACTAGATGGTTTAAATGCTAAAAGATGAAAACATGTCAAGTTTCCTAACACTCAAATACCATATAAAATACAGTAAAATTGTGAGGAATATTGCTTGTTGTTTTTATTTTGATTTTCTTATACATCTGTTTTATTTATTTTTTATTTCCATCATTTTTCTTTTATTTGTTTCATTCATTAGACTGTGGCCATGCTGGGGCACCACCTTGAGGAAATTTTTTATCTAAGGAATAATGAATCAAACCCATTGCTTATATTTCTTACAACTTGTACTTATGTTATCAGTCTCTTTTGCCAAACTGCTGAGTTATAGGAACATGAACACACTAACACAAACTGTCAAGTAGTGGTGTGGGACACACACACACACATGTTAAATTAAACTTACGTTTAGAAGTTAGGTTTAGAAGCATTGAGATGTATTGAAAGATACAGATAAGGAAATAATTTTATTCTCAAACGCAGGATAATGCTAGTAATATAGCATGAACAGGATAAACTATCCATATTTTGCAGAAAAATCTGTTGGCAGCCAACAGATTTTTCTGCAAAATGTGGATAGTTTATCCTGTTCATGCTATATTACTAGCATTATCCTGCATTTGAGAATAAAATTATTTCTTTATCTGTATCTTTATTTATACATACATACACACACACACACACACACACACATATATATATCTTAATAATAATAAAACTCTAGAGATGTTTGTTTGTACGTGAAATATCTCAGAAATAGTATATTTTACCTTAATTATTTTTTTTTGCATATATATTTCCATACTTACCTTCGGCAGTGCAGTACAAATTTTTGTGATATTTGGACCTCTATTTATTAAAGAAAGCAATTAAACACAATTTCGGTTTGTTATTTCTTGACAAAAAACAAAACATGGCTTCCATGACATCAACACACATACACATACAAAATACACACACATATAATGAATGTCATGGTATGTCAATCAACACAAACACAGGTCCACTAGCTGTGACACATACACACACACACAAATATTTTTATCTGAATGTGATTTCAGAAATGTAAGTTGCTTGTACAGTAAGTATTTATATTTTAGCTTTCTTTAAACAGACTGTTTTAATGTCTTTTTTAAATTATTTTCAAGTGAATGGCGATCTTCTGCTTGGACTCTCAGAACTGTCGTCCGGAGTTCGTTAATTTCCGTAAAACATTTTTATTCATTTACTTTTGTTTTAAAGTGAAAGAGAGGAGAAAGTGAAAAATGTATGTACGTGTGTATATGAAATGGACATGTGTATGTGAAAGAGAGAGAGAAAGAGAGAGAGTGAATGAAGGTGTGTGTTATGTATACGTACATACATCAATACATATGTGTACATCTTTTTTTGTATGTACATGTGCATGTGTATGTGTGAGAGAGAGAGAGAGGAGTGAGTGAGTGAATGTGTGTTCTCATGTATGTGTAAGTGGCACTCTATCTCTCTCTCTCCCTCCCTCTCTCTCTCTCTCTCTCTCTCTCTCTCTCTCTCTCTCTCTCTCTCTCTCTCTCTCTCTCTCTCTCTCTCTCACACACACACACACACACACACACACATCCATTTCCTATACACGTTCATACATCTTTCACTTTCTCCTCTCTTTCACTCTAAAACAAAAGTGAACAGATAAAAATTTTTTACGGAAATTAACAAACAAAACCAACTGATCCGGATGACAGTTCTGAGAGTCAAAGCGAAAGATCACCCCAAGGGAATACCATTACAAAAATCTTTTGGAGTGCATTCAACATATCTCAGCTCCAAAGATTTGGCTGCTACCACATAACAGCTATTTGTGATAATTAACCCAAAATACCTGTTATGTGGTAGCAGGTCAGACAAGAAATTGCAGCCAAATCTTTCTTTTTCTGGGGAAAGGAGCCGTTTATGCATGATTTCAATGTCACATTCATTGAAAGCATGCAAAATAATCTGGAAAAGAAAAAGAAAACCCATGAAACAAAACTCTGTTGCTGGAAAACTCAGACTTTCCAGGTGACCCAACAGGTCACAGGTAGTCTA
>NC_068984.1:73643255-73645667 GCF_001194135.2 Octopus bimaculoides
ATACATACATACATACATACATACATACATACATACATACATACATACATACATACATACATACATACATATATTGTCGTAGATCGTAGGCTTGAAACATAAAAGACTTTCTCACCTCCTGAGCATTAAACTAATACACCTATTTGTTGTTTACACACCTGTCTTCATCCTTTGCTTTTTTTGTAAATTCCAACTATATATATATATACACACACACACACACACAAACACATACATACAGGCACAGGAGTGGCTGTGTGGTAAGTAGCTTGCTTACCAACCACATGGTTCCAGGTTCAGTCCCACTGCATACAAATAATAAGTCCTGGGGTCGATTTATTCAACTAAAGGTGGTGCTCCAGCATGGCCACAGTCAAATGACTGAAACAAATAAAAGAATAGAAGAATACATATATATATATATATATATATATATATATATATGACAGGTATCTTTCAGTTTCCATCTAACAGATCCACTCTCAAAGTCTTTGGTCAGCTCAAGGCTATAGTAGAAGACACTTGCCGAAGGTTCCACACAGTGGGACTGAACTTGGAACCATGTTGTTGGGAAGCAAGCTACTTACCATGATTTTTTTACTAATTAATTAATTTCTTTATTTGTTTATTTATTTATTGTTGTAGGTTTCCTGAACTGACAGTTGAATGTCCTAGTGTCACTTGTGATGACAACAAAGTTATTGAACCTTTCAAAGCAACAATTCTTGATAACGGTGGTAAGTACCAAACCTTCATTGTAATCATTATAACATGATTTTTTTGTGTGGGGGGGTAGAGCTTTTTTTTTGCTTTATAGTTTGTTTTTTTACTTTTTTTATGCATTCATAATCTCCTAGCAAGATTGAACTTGTTCACCAGTTATTCTACATATTCAAGTCCCTATGATTCTACAAAACTGAGATCATTGTTATCTGACTATACCATTCCTTAAAACATTAAAAGTCTAATATTAATTTTATTTTCATCCCTTTGCGGTTGATAAAATAAGTACCATTTGAGCACCAAGGTTGATGTAGCTAACTTAATTAATAATACTAATGATATATGTGCATATGCATGTATACATACATATATGTACATACCTACATCTACATGTGTATATAGATGCATATCCGGGTACAGGACGTCAGAAAAAGGAACGGAAACATAAAGCACAAAAACGGACTTTGTTTACAGACAACAGAACGAACACATAGGAAAACAGACGAGCCACTTATGGAACTTTTCCTTCATCAGCTGCCTCTATTCTAAACTAGGCGTTTCAAAGATGAGGATAAGACAACAAAAAACTGCACCCCTCTGCCAAGCCATGTCAAGCCAATCGGCAGAGTAGACTCATCAAACCAGTATGATTTCAAGCTCAAATTCACAGCCTCCATATCAGACCATGGTTGCTGGAGAGGACATATTCATCCTGCAATAGACTGAACATAGGCAATCCAGTCCAATATTATCTTAGGACTGATGTCCTCATGTTTGCTGCTATAGTCTCAATATCTTAGCTGAAGTAACCTTGGGCATTCTTTAGGTGCCAGTTATATTCAGTTTTGTTCTTGGAAAAACATATAGTGTGTAATAGGAGGGATATTTGGCTGCTATTTGTTGCTAGTCAGTCAATGGCATTGAGAGACTCTCTCTCTCATTTGGCTCATTGTTGTTGCTGTTAACAGTGATGGGGGTGATAAACTAAGGCTAATGTCAATAGCAACGATGATGACGATTATGATGACGGTGATAGTAAACATTGGGATAGGAAGAAGAGAAGGAAAAATCGCAAAAGAGTAAAATATTTCTGGTAGTGATAAAGATGATGATGATAATGATGGTGGTGGTGATATTGATAGTGGTGTGGTGGTGGTGCCAGTGATAAGAATGATAATAATTATGATCATAAAAGTGATGATAGATTTTAATAAAGATGACAATGATATTGATGATATTGGGAGATCATAACAATGATGCTGATAACAAGGACGGTGATGCAAAACACGATAGCAATGATGATAGCTAATGATGGTGATAACAATGGTAATAATAGTGATGACAATGATGATGATGATGATGATGATGATGATAGTGTTAAAAGTGATGGGAATGATGGTAGTATAGTCACAACAATGAAAGGATGAAAATGATAATGATATGGGTGATGATGAAGATGATGGTCGCGGTTGTGGTACAAAATAATGAAGAAAATATTCCAGAAGTAATTAGAGTGATAGAATTCAGGTTGGCACTCTTTGATTTGTTTTGCTTTTTTTTAATTTTTTTTATTTGCAGAGAGACACAAAAAACAATTACACACACACACACACACACATATATGCACCCACGTCCACCTACACATATACATCCACAAAATAAATAAGGTGAAAAACTATATTTGTTTCT
>NC_068984.1:73646213-73652033 GCF_001194135.2 Octopus bimaculoides
GGTTGGTTGGCTGGTTGGTTGATTAGATGGTTGGTTGGTTGGTTGGTTGGTTAAATGGTTGGTTGGCTGGTTGATTGGTTGGTTAGATGGATGGTTGGATGGTTGGTTGGTTGTTTGTTTGTTTGGTTGGTTGGTTGGTTGGTTGGTTGGTCAGTCGGTCGGTTGGTTAGTTGGTCAGTCGGTCGGTCGGTTGGTTGGTTGGTTGGATGGATGATTGTTTGGTTGGATGGATGGTTGGTTGGTTAGTTGGTTGGATGATTGTTTGGTTGGATGGATGGCTGGTTGGTTGGTTGGTTGGATGATTGTTTGATTGGGTGGTTGGTTGGTTGGTTGGTTAGATGGATGTGTGAAGGCTGCTTGGTTGGATAATTAGATGGTTGGTTGTTTGCTTGCTTTGACAGGTGGATGTTTAGTTGGTTGATTGGTAGATTGGTTAATCGGTTCACTGATTGGCTGGATGGATGGATGATTGGTTGGTTGGTTGATTATGAAATTATAAATGACATGTTTAATAACAGGCACATTAACAATTAGAACAACAAATTCAAAATGCCGTAATTATCGAAGTAATAATTTTTGTTGTCTATATTATTTCAAAACAAAATGTTATTTAATGTCAGTGTTGTTGTTGTTGTTGTTGTTGGTGGTGGTGGTGGTGGTGGTGGTATTGTTAGTAAAGTTTTTTGGGTTTTTTTTTTCTTTTTTTGTTTTTTTTCTTCTTTTTTTGGTGTTGAAGGTGGTGTTGCTACTGATGCAAAAAGCTTTTAATCTGTGATAGTTTAAAAAATAGCAAAAAATATTGCTTTAATGTTCTTTTTTGGATTTCATATTTTTTTTAAATCTATCAATTCTTTTTCTTTTTTTGCTTTACTTCCTCTTCCTGCATCAACATCATCATCATTATTCTCATTCTCATTCTCATTCTCACCAACTTTATATAAATCATCATCATCGTCAGTGTCATTATCATTATCAACAACAGTATCATCATCATCATCATTATTTCCACCACCATTTTCTCATCATCATTATCCTCATCATTTTCATGTAGAGGTGAAAAGTTTGATGAAAATAGGTTTTGCCATTGTTATCATCATCATCATCATCGTTTAACATCCGTTTTCCATGCTGGCATGGGTTGGACGGTTTGACTGAGGACTGGCAAGCCAGAAGGCTGTGCCAGGCTCTAATCTGATCTGGCAAGGTTTCTACAGCTGGATGCCCTTCCCAATGCCAACCACTCCGAGAGTGTAGTAGGTGCTTTTAACATACCACTGGCACAGGTGCCAGTCAGGCAGCCCTGGCATTGTTCACGTTCGGATAGTGCTTTTTACACACCACTGGCACAGGAGCCAGTCAGGGGGCACTGGCATCAGCCACGTTCGGATAGTGCTTTTTACATGCCACCAGCACACATCCTCATTTAATGCTCATTTTCCATGCTGGCATGGGTCGGACAATTTAAGAGGAGCTGGACAGCTGGAGAGCTGCCCAGGTACCTATTCTTTGTTTTAGCATTGTTGCTATAGTTAAATACCCTTCTTAAAATCAACCACTTTACAGAGTGTACTGGGTGCTTCTTATGTAGCACGAGCTCAGGTTCTTTTTATGCGGCACCAGCACTGGTGCTTTTTATTATCATTTCCATCATCAATGTCATAGTCATTGTCATCGTCATCATCATCACCACCACCACCATCACCCTGATGCAGAGATGAAATAGTTGCTGCAATAAGGGCACTGGGTATTGAACCTGGCTGTCAAAATATGAACAGAGGCTCAGCACTATTCTGTAACATGGAATTTCATTCTGGTTATCATTAAATGATTTGTAATCTTGTATTTTTTTTTTTGTATTTTCATGTTTTTGCCTTTTATTCTTTTTTTTGTTCTTTTTTCTTTTTTTTTTTTAAACCTCTCCAGATACTTCTGAGGAGATCATCTGCTGCCTTAGTTTTAAGTCTGAAATTCCTGTCTCATTTCGAGGATTAGTCAAATTCACAGACCAGCATGAGAATTGGTAAGCCAATATTTTCTTTCATCATTAATTTGGATAATCAGTCAAACATATAAAGGAATTAACTACTCAAACCAATACCATGGGTTATGATGAACCAAGTAGGCTTTGATGTACTGAATGATGTGCTCTAAAAAGATTCTCTATCTTAAAATACAGCTGACCAACCATGTTTCCCTGACTATGGTGTGCTGATGAGGCCCAGTAAGTCAGAAACATGTCTGCTCATCATTAATTATATGAATGACTAGGCTAAGCATCTCAGCAGTGATTCCTGATGGGCCAGGGGCTTTCCCTGTCTTCATATCTTTAATTGGGTCTACATTTGGCAGACTGTCCTTCCCTCAATCATTTTCTACATTTAGCAGCCTTTCATATTGACATTTACAAGCTTCTTTCTTTGCAGAATCATTAAAAGCAAGTGAACCATCATCCACGTGGAACATTTCTTCTATGACATCATGATTTTCTCTCACACTGTCTTGCAATACAAAACACTTGAAGTCTCTGGTCCTCACATCACAGTATATTGGCAAACTTCTTTTCTACTTTTCCCTAGGCTAAATACACCTGTCTCTTTGCTTCCTTTCTGGCTGTCTGATACAGTTCCATGCTACTACCACACTTACAGTCCTTCCAGGCCTGTTTCTTTTCTCTAATGGCCTTGTCAACTACACTGTTCCACCACCATATCACCTTAGGTCAAGAAGGGGGTTTGTGCCAGCCACAAATTTGGTCAGTGGCCCTCAGCAGATTGTCCTGTAAGAACCACCAGTTGTCCTCCATATCATATGTCGCTACACATCAAATTATAATCATTATCATTTCATTACTGCATGCAAATTAGGTGAGCAGGTATTTTATTTTAAAGTTTGGCGACAAGTCTTCTCAAATCTCAAGAATTTTCTTGAGTTTCCTGCATAATTATAGGACAGTATGTTTCTGCAGGTTGACGATGCAAGTTTCAATTCCAATTTCTTTCAGTTTTTTAGGTTAGAATTTTGGGTGTTGTGCCAAGCACACCAATTACTATAGAAATAATTGTTGTCTTGGTCTTCCACAGTCTCTTCAATTCTCTGGTTAGATCCTGATATTTTTCATTTCTTTCCATTTCTTTAGTACCAACTCTGCTGTTATAGGAAATGGTAAAAATCTATGATCTTACATTGTTTGTTTATTTTTGTCCTCTATAGTCACAGCCAGTTTTCTTGCTTCAATGATATGGTCAGTGTTTATGGAGAAACCCCACAAGATCTTTTAATTCACATTTTCTGTCACAGCCTCTGTTTCATGTTCACACCATTTTTCTGTTGTATTGAAGTCACGCACTTGACCAACATCCCAATGTATGCTTTTACCTACACAGTCATGTCTGTGTTTATCCTCCTTTTGTGTTAGTATTTTGCACTCACGCAAAAGATGATTGATACTTTTGTCTCCTTTCCTACAGATTCTATATTTGTTGTCTGACTGAGTTTTGTTGATCTTTACGTTTTATCAAATTTGTTCTAAGGGTTTGTTCCTAAGTGACTATAATTAGCATTTCTGTCTCTCATATCAAGTTCCTATCTGTCAACCAGGGCCAGTGATCTTTACTTTTAGCATTCTTGGTTTGTTGCATGACTTGGTAATGTAATTTCATTTCTTTGTTTATTTTGTTGTTCTTCTTTTTCTCCTTGAATTCTCTTACTGTTTCAGTCACTTTTTGGGTATCGCTGGCTGATATTATTCTTTCTTTACTCTACACAACATAATTTTTCAGACCCAGTATCACAGTATTAATAGATTATTGTTACTATTATTATTATCATTATTATTCAGTAGTTTTATTTTTACAATGTGCTTTCACTTCACTACCGAGCGCAGCTCTGTGTGCCTTGGGTATGTGCTGTGGTTTGCTGTGATGCTCTTATGGTTACTGTATTGAAAGTTATTATTATTATTATTATTATTATTATTATTATCGTTATTATTATTATTGTTGTTATTATTATTATTATTATTATTATTATTATTAGTATTTCTAAGGTAGCAAGCTGACAGAATCGTTAACATGCTGGGCAAAATGCTTAGCAGTATTTCGTCTCTAGCTACATTCTAAGTTCAAATTCCATCGAAGTCGACTTTGCTTTTCATCCTTTCAGGGTTGATAAATCAAGTACCAGTCAAATTCTGGGGTCGATGTGATTGACTTACCCCTCCCCACAAATTTCAGGCCTTGTGCCTGTAGTAGGAAGGATTATTATTATTATTATTATTATTATTATTATTAGTATTATTATTATTAGCATGCTGGACGAAATGCTTAGTGGTATTTCACCCATCGCTATGTTCTGAGTTCAAATATCGCCAAGATCAACTTTGCTTTTCATCCTTTTGGGTTCAATAAATTAAGTACCAGCAAAACACTGAGGTTGATGTAACCAACTAGTCCCCTACCCTACAAATTTCAAGCCTTGTGTCTTTAGGAGAAAGGATTATTATTGTTATTATTATTTTTATTATTATTATTAAAGTAGGAAGCTAGAAGAATTGTTAGCATGCTGGGTGAAATGCTTAGCAGCATTTCGTCTGTCTTTAAATTCTGAGTTCAAATTCCACTAAGGTCAACTTTGCTTTTCATCCCTTCAGGTTCAATGAAATAAGTACCAGCTGAACCGGGCCATTTAAGAGTACCCTTCAATCATTGAGCAATAAACTGTGCTTGAAAAGACCTGTTGAGTCAAATGAAATCATTATCGTGGCCAATGCCAGTACTGCCTGACTGGCTTCCATGCCAGTGTCACATAAAAAGTACCATATGAACATGATCAATGCCAGTGCCGCCTGACTGGTCCCATGCTAGTGGCAAATAAAAAGCACCATTTGAGCACGGTCAATGCCAGTGCCGCCTGACTGGCCCTCATGCCAGTGGCATGTAAAAAGCATCAACTACACTCTCAGAGCAGTTGGTATTAGGAAGGACATCTAGCTGTAGAAACCTTACCAGATCAGATTGGAGCCTGGTGCAGCCTTCTGGCTTGCCAGTTCTCAGTCAAACCATCCAACCCATGCCATTATGAAAAGTGGACGTTAAGTGATGATAATGATGATGAACCTTGAAGTTGATGTAACCTACTTTCCCTTCTCCCAAAATTGCTGGCCATATGTCAAAAAATTTGTTGTTGTTGTTGTTGTTGTTGTTATACAGGTGAGTTAGAAGGTTAATAGATAAGCAGTAAAATAGATGTATGTGCATATGTACAAACACAGCCAAATTAATCCAACACAATCTTGCCATCATCCAGCATTACAGATTTTTTCTTGATAAAAATAATTTTAAAAAAATAAAAAACAATGGCCATTTCCATGATTAAACATTAATTTTCATCTAATTTACTGAATATGAATTAAAATTTTAATATTATGAAGCACCATGATAAATTTCGTTTCCTACTTTCACACATTAATAATGATCTAATTGTTTACCTTTTTGTTGCTGCCATTGATGTATTTTTGTGTTGCTTTTTTTTTTTTTTTGGATACATTTGTTGTTGGTTTTTGTTGCTTTGTATTTTTACGCTTGTGGTTGGAGTTGCAAGCATGTTGTTGCAGAAGTTGTTGCTATAGTCACTGGTTGTTGCTGTTGTTGTTTTTGCGGTTTTTGGCTTCTTTTTGCTTTGATAGTGGTTGTGGTGGGGGTGAGGGTGGGGTTGTTTGTTGTCATTATTGTTGTTGTTCTTTTATGCTTTTGGCTACACTTGTTATTGTCTTCAGCGTCATTTCTCTTTTATCTTTTATTATTTACTTGTTTCACGCATTAG
>NC_068984.1:73652255-73663754 GCF_001194135.2 Octopus bimaculoides
TATATATATATATATATATATATATATATATATATATATATATATATGACAGGCTTCTTTTAGTTTCCATCTACCAAATCTACTCACAATGCTTTGATTAGCCCAAGGCTATAGTAGAAGACACTCACCCTAGATGCCATGCTGTAGAACTGAACCCATAACCATGTGGTTTGGAGTCAAGCTTCTCACCACACAGCCATGCCTGCACCTATTAATTAATTTTTTTTTTGTCTCCTATTGGGTGACAATAGAAGATGGAATATGCTAATCTAGTCTACCAGATGGGAAAATGAGGCAATGTTCATCATTATCATCATCATCATCATCATCATTATCACCATCATTTAACCTCCATTTTTCCAAGCTAGCATGGTTTGGACAGTTCAGCAGGAGCTGACAAACCATAGGACTGCATCAGGCTCCGCTGTCTGCTTCGGTATGGTTTCTATGAATGTCCTTCTTAACACCAACCATTTTACAGAGTATGCTGGGTGTTTTTTATGTGGCACCAGCACCAGTGAGGTCAAAAAGTAACTTACAAGGCAAGACACTCCACCCCCCCACCTCGACTGAGGGAAGGATTTACATTGACGGAGATGGTGTTGTGCCAGATGGTGAGAGATTAAAGTATAATACAGGAACAGAAAATGGTGTGGAGGAAATACATGACTACCCCATTTTGAAAAGAGACAGGAGAGGGAAGAGAGACAGAGAGGAGGTGATGGTAAAAATGTGCCATTGCTGTTGTTATTGTTGTTGTTGCCGTTGTTGGTGGCAGTGGTGGGAGCAGCAGCAGCGTTAGGTGGATCAATACGATGAGTACTTTTTGGCATCGTCTACTTGTAACATTCTGATTCTGTAACCAATTAGACACAACTAATTGATTAGCACGATCTGACCTTTCCATTGCTCCTTATCATCATCATCGTCGTCATCGTCATCATCATCATCATTATCATCACTATCATCAATATCACTATCATTCCCACCACAACTACTGACAACACTATCATTGAAATCTCATCAGCATTCATTATCATCATCATCATCATCATCATCGTTCTTGTTATCATCTTCATCATCATCATTATCATCATCATCAACATCATCACCACCATGGCCATCATCACCATCATCGTGAGCACCATTGTTATCATACAGGTTTGATCTCTAAATTTATTGCTATGTTTATAGTAGTCACAAGATCGATAATTTTGAAGGGTGTGTAGGTATGACAGTGTGTAACTCTTATCTTCATCTCCATTAGGTTGGAGTTGGCAGGGTGCATTTGTTATCTTAATCAGGTTGGAAAAAGTAGTGGCAACAGGATGTAACATTTATATATATCCAGGCTGAGCAAGGGTGGGATATAACTGCTACTTTAATCAGGCCTACAATATTACTTATATATATATTAATAATCCTTTCTACTATAGGCACAAGGCCTGACATTTGGTGTAAGGGAGATAGTCCATTACATTGACCACCTCCAATACTCAACTAGTACTTATTTCATTGACCCTTCCCCCCCCCCACACCTCAAAGGATGTAAGGTAAAAATCAACTTTAGTGGAATTTGAACTCAAAACAGTGTGCTAATGACTTCTGCTAGTTCACCACCTTATATTTGTTATTGGTTTAAAAGTTTTGGCACCAGGCAGCAATCCTGGCTGAGGAGTTAATTGATTATGTTAACCCCAGTTCTCAATTAGTACTTATTTCATTGACCCTAAAAGGATGTAAGACAAAATTGACCTCAGTGAAATTTGAACTCAGAACAAGGTGCTGATGTTTCTGGTAGCCCACCACCTTATATGTATTATTGGTTTCAAATTTTGGCACAGGACCAGCAGTCCTGGGGGGAGGGGTTAATCGATTACATCAACTCCAGTGACCAACCTATTTTATCAAGCTCAAAAGAATGAAAGGGGAAGTCAACCTCAGCCAAATTTGAACTCAGAAGATGAGGATGGCAAAATTCCGTTAAGCATTCTCCCTGGTGTGCTAACAATTCTGCCAAATTACTGCCTTGTATGTATTATCAATAATATATGTATTGATACTGTGTATCTTATAAGGGGTGAAAAAAGAAAAGTACCATCCGTTGCAGGATATGAACTCTAAATACTATATTAACTTTTTACCAATGTCCTACTTTCTCAGCCAGCTTCACCACTTTTTAGTGATATCTATCTTATCATGCCACACTGTGGTGAACACCTTAATGATAAAATCTTTGGTGAGTCAAGACAACAACACTTATTTCAGGGTTTGGTTAATACAAATTTACTTCACTTGAATTCACCTGTAGTACCAATATTTTTAGGAAATGTTTGCTGTACATACAAATATAAAGGATATAAACCAAGCAGACTCAAGCAAGATAAGAAATAACTAGCTTTAGTTTTATCATTTACATTTCTAGTCATGGAGACATATGGTTCAGTAGTTGGGGTGTTGGACTCATGGTTGTAAGATTGCGGTTTCGATTCCAGGACCAGGTGATGTGTTGTTTTCTTGAGCAAAACATTTCACATTGCACTAGTCTACTCAGTAACCAAGAATGAGTAGAATGATAAATTTATGACAGGCCTGGCAAGCTGGTAATGGATGATGGCCTTGCCTAAAACAACAAACAGCAGACATGAAGTTGTGACAGACCTGGTGAGCTGGCGATGGGTGGTGGCCTTGCTTAAAAAAACAAACAGAAAGGAACTTCTAAACTGATGAACCATAGGCCTACCCTGGAGTTGGGTATTACATTACCACTCATAATTTAGAAATATGACTGGTGACATGCAGCAATGGCCAATATATCCACCCTCTCAGCCATGCCATTGGTCTTTACCCACCTTTAGGTCTTCACAATAGGCTCTGTTGTTATTGGACCGTTATGGTATGTTTCCTAGGGATCTAAATACCTTTCCTCTACATACATCATGGAGTGAACCTTACTCCTAGCCACCACAAATTAATGATATATGCTTCTGCTTCTCATACATACATGCCAAAGATAATATTAATGGTATAATAAACATTCACCTTGTGTACATTGTAAAGTTGTTGGTGATAGAATAGGCATGCATCAGAAAAGAAAGAATTATTTTTAATGCCTGAAAAGAAGGAGCATATGAGATATAGGCCTTGCCACAAGTTGGAGTGAAATTAACCTATTTAGAAGAGCTGCAAAACTGGTCTAGGTAGAGAGTACCTATGCAAGTAGATGGATAAAATGTACCTAGTTCATGCTGTAAAATGGTTGACAATAGGAAGGGTCCCCAGCCATAAAATACCTGAAGCAGAAGACACACTCAATTGTCAATTTCTTATGCAAGTGTGTGTGTAAGAAGATGAAAGACCGCAGCAAGAGGCAAGATGCTGTCATCCAACTCATGCCAACATGGATAAAGAGATGTCAAATGATGATGATATGTGCATGAATATGTGTATGTATCCATTTGTGTGTATGGATGTAGACTACAAAACAAAATTGTCTTAGATAAATCCTCAAAATCCAAACACTAGCATAAATTCCATCTCCATCGTTTTTCCAGTCCTAACTTGTTTGAAGAGCCTGTAAACCCACAGGTGAAACTCAATACAGCAAGAGACTGACTCATCAAAAACAAAAATATTATCAATCTCTTCTATGATATTGAGTAATCTTTCTTCTGACAGCAAACACTAAACATGTGTGTGTGTGTGTGTGTTTATAGATATTGAAAATAAACAGAAGAAAATTAACAAGCAGATGTTAAAAAATTAAAATATAAAGTTACAGATATATAATATGTTTTTTTAAGCTTTTGTTCATAAATTTTATTGTGTTTGTTTTTAATACTTCAAAATCTTAAATTAGTTTCCAGCTGACTGTCGTTGCTATCGCAGACAACTGCCTCCTAAGTTGCTATTCTTTCTTGGCTCATCACCAAATGGATTACAAGATTATTTGTCAACCAGTAAGTTCTCATTTTTTTATCTTCTGTGTTTTTGTTTTGTATCAAAGAAAGCTCGAATGAATATAGGGATTTGCTAAAGATCATACTCAAAAGACTGGTTCAGTCAGTGAAAGAAAACAACGCATCAGAATCACAATGCAGTTTTTGCTGGGATCAGAGCATAGGGCAAAGAAGATCTGCATTACATGCTAGATTCTGAAGGAATACATTATTCTCTAAGATGAACATAAGTATGTCTTATAGTGCCTTAACCCTTTTGATACCAATCTGCCTAAGACTGCTCCTGATTCTATTATACAAACTTTCTTTTGAACAAACACCCAAGGGGTGGCTCTCGTATTCTTAGTTAAGCTCATACATACATACATGCCTTCATACATATGCACACATACACATATGCATATATGCATGCGTTTCTCTCTCTCTCTTTATATATGTCTACAGGGATAAAGAGAAAGAGATGGATGCATGCAAACACTTTTACATATTTACATACATGTGTATATAACATGCACATGTATGCATGTATGTATGTATGTGTGTATATATTTATGTATATATATATATATATATATATATATATATATTTATATATATGATGGTAGATTCTCTTGTCATGAACAACAAGTGAGAGTTCAGTAAAATAAAGTGTTAATCCTGTTCTATGGACATGAATGTGTCTCTTGAGGCCTGCTGATACCTTGCAAACTTTTTGGCAAAATGAACAAGTTGAGGACTCAGTTTGCTTGAGTGCTTGTCAATCATTTACTATGTGTATATATATACATATGTGTGTGTGTGTGTAATATATATATATACATGCACATAAGTGCATACACATGCACATACATGCACACACACACACACACACACACACACACACACACACACACACACACACATATTAGTCTTTAATTATCATGTCATGATTTCAACAAAGTAGTTGAGTGGTTGTGTGTGTATCTGTGTATGAGTGTAATCATGATAAAGAGGAGATATAGGGAAGTGCAGGAGCAAGTCAGTTAAAAGAGATAATCTGATTTTGTTTAATATTTTTCAATGACTTTAAAATGGTACTTACTTTACCTTCATTTTAAAATTTAGAGGGTTTCTTCACCAAGAGAACAGTGACAGATTATGACTGATAAGAGGCTGAACAACACCGATTTTCCTTTTAGAAAGTGGGCTTTTTTGCTTTGTGATATATGATTTGTTAAGTACAAGTTTATGTGTGTTGAAGAAGTAATGAATCAAATGAGATATTTTATCTTCAATGTTGACTTTAGATGTCTTCATGAAGAGTATGGGGATGAAGCAAAAGTGATATGACTCTAAGCAATTTGCAGACAGTAATTATTTTTCAGTTATTTCCAGATAATTTTGGTTGATGATGTTGTTTGTGAAAGAACTCTGTGTGTGTGTGTGTGTATGTGTGTGTGTGTGTGAGTGTGTGTGTGTGTGAGTGCGTGTGTGTGTGTGTGTGTGTGCTTGCATGTTTGCATGTGTGTGTGTGCATATGTATTATGTGTGTTTGTAGGTGAGATAGTGAAAGAGCACAAGATGAGAACAAAAGAATGAAAGACAAGTGAAAAAGGTAAAAAAAAAAAGGTTTAACAAAGGATCTTGTTAAATTAGTGCATGTGTGTCTCTATGCATGTATGTGTATGTGTGTGTATATATACACACTAACATATCCTCAGTATCAAATATCATGCTATTTTAAAGGCAATAAGCTGAAATGTTATTTAACAAATGCATCAACATAACATATATTCCATATATGTCATGTCTAGTAAGAATAATTAAATTTTCATTGAAAAAACTTTGAAGGATTGAATCCAAAACGTAAAATAAATTGTTTAAATTTTTTAATGAGGTTGAAACAATAAAAAATTCTATGTTTAATTGTCAAAGATTTTCCATGTATTATTTTACTAAGTCACTGGTGAGCCTGCACCATCAAAAGTGACAACAACTTAAACCCCTCAGCATTCAGATTACTCTGTCAAATGTAATACTTATTTATTTACATTGTTTGAAATTAATCATGCTTTATATTGTAGCTTTGTGACTTCAATGATATAACTGTTTATTTTTAGAATGACATTGTAGGGTAGGTATAATAGGCTGGACCTGGCCCGTTTGAATCTAAAACAGGTGAAATATTTTGGCCTGGTATGGCCAGTTTAAATGATACAGGGTTAAGGTTATTCCTATTCATGACTATTTCTTTCAGTCAGGATATAATTATGTGAGGACACTTAAATTTCCTGTAACCATTACCAATAATGTTCTCAGTAACAGTCCTCGTTCATGATATAAAACGTATGTTTATTCACTAGTAACATATCATGAAGACAGAAGTGTTCTTCCAACATCTCAAAAGAAGGGTCAAAGGTCATTCCAAACCATAGGCTCATAAGGCAAAATTCCAGGACTCTCTGGATCGATATTCCTTCCTTGGTTAAAACACTGGTCCATCACAAGCTCCGTTTGATCTACAACTGCAGTTTGGCCAAAGAGACGAGATGCAGGAAAGCACGTCGCACAAACGGTAACCACACCTGCTCACCTTCATCACAGCTGGATGTCCTTCCTAACACCAACTACTCAGCCCTTCCAAATGCCAACCACTTTACAGTAAGGACTGGGTGCTTTTAAGTGGCACCTGCACTGACAGGGTCACCAAGTTTATATATGTATATATAATATGCATACATTCACACACACACACATACATGATAAAAACACATGAATATACACATTAAATATGTCCATATATACGTATTTCCTAATTCTTTTCTGCCAGGGTACATCACTCAAAGGACCAAAGAGCAGTTCAAATGAAAGTGTTGATGCTGGAGAGGCCATTTGTGTGCCCTGTGACTCCTCATTGAATTCAATCAGTGAGAATAGTTCCAGTGTGGTGACTTCAATCATAGAAGAAAGCTCAGTATGTTCCTTTGAATCAGATCCATATGATCAATATTCCTGTAAGCAATATTTCTTTATTATTTTATTACTATTGCTAGCCTCAGTCATTTAACTGAGGCCTTGCTGGAGCACTCCCTTCAAGAAGTTTAGTCAATTATGTTGACACCAGTATATATTACAGACTGATATTACATATCAGACTGTAATATGTAATATTGATCAATAAAAAGCAAGCACATGTTAAACTATGTATTTAGCTCAGGGGAGTACTAACTGATATTACATAGTAAGATGTTACAGTCTGATATATATTTCTCATTCTCTATTTATCAAATAGTCAATTCATATTTTCACGTAATAGTCTTACAGTACTAAAGATAAACATTCCACAGATATACATATATATGTGCACACATAAATATATGTGTAGCTGTTTGTATATCCAAATGTATGTATGTCTGTATGTATGTATGTAAATATGTATGTGTGTATGTATGTATGTATGTATAGATTAACATTAAAAATGAAAGAATCAAAACATTTGGCATAGCTTGAAAAGAAAGAATTTAATTTAGATAGGGAATATAAATATATAGTGTTTCTTACAGTTATTTCTAGAATAGCCAAAGCATGTGGATCATGATATTCTTTTCTTTTTTCGACTCAAGGCACAAGACCCGAAATTTTGGGGGAGTGGGGGGGCAGTCAATTAGATTGACCCCAGTATGCAACTGGTACTTAATTTATTGATCCCGAAAGGATGAAATGCAAAGTCGACCTCGGCAGAATTTGAACTCAGAACGTAAATACAGATGAAATACTGCTAAGCATTTCTCCCAGCATGCTAATGTTTCTGCCAGCTCTCCACCTTATATTTTAAGATATTCTTTTCTACTCTAGGCACAAAGCCAGTTCTTCGCCTTGTGTGGATCATATTTAGTAAGGATTCGATAAGCTGAATCATGTATGTGTGTATGTATGTAGGTCATATATACTAAGGGGGACTAAGGTGTGTTTGTTTGTATGAGTGTGTGTGTATGAATGTTGACACCACAGATTCGTTTGTGCCAAACAGTGGTGCTTACACATCTTGTCGACATCATGAGTGGTTGCATGAAGGTGGCAAGCTGGCGGAATCGTTTGCACACCAGGCAAGATGTTTAGCAGCATTTCATCCATGTTTATGTTCTGAGTTCAAGTTCCGTTCCGGCTGACTCTGCCTTTCATCCTTTCAGTGTTGATAAAACACATACCAGTTGAGTACTGGGGTTGATGAAATCAACTTACCTCCTTCCCTGAAATTGCTGGTCTTAAGCCAAAATTTGAAATCATGAGGGGTAGCATTGCACTTTCAAAGATCAGTTAAATATAAATTCATTATTTTTAAAATAGATAAACGTTGGTGACAGGAAATGCATCCAACTGTAAAATAAGGCATCTAATACATCCCTCTCCAACCCATGTTTGCAGAGATATATTTACTGGAAGCAAAACACATTCTGACTAAGCTTATTTAAGACATTATGTCACATAATGTTTGAAATATATTTAACAGGAGAAGGCAGCAGGCTAGCAGAAACGGTAGCACGTTGGGCAAAATGCTTAGCGGTATTTTGTCTGTATTTATGCTCTGAGTTCAAATTCTGCCAAGGTTGACTTTGTCTTTCATTCTTTCGGAGTCATACTGGGGACCTTCTAATCGACTGGCCCCCTCCACCAAAATTTCAGGCCTTGTTCCTAGAGTAGAAAAGAATATATTTAACAGTAGGCTAGGACTTAGAACTGTGATATTAGCCTACCTGATAAATATAACTGGTACTCCATTGGTTATGAAGATGAAGGTTCCAGTTGGTCTGACCAATGGGATAGCCTGCTCGTGAAATTAATGTGCAAGTGGCTGAGCATTCCACAGACACAACTAACCTTAATGTAGTCCTCTGTGAGATTTAGTGTGACACAGAATTTGACAAGGCTGGCCTTTTGAAATACAGACACTATTCATTTTTGCCAACTGAGTGGACTGGAGCAACAAAAAATAAAGTGTCTTGCTCAAAGATACAACACGCCACCAGGAATTGAACTCATGACTTTACAATCAAGAGCTGAATACCCAAAACACTAAGCCACATGCCTTCATATCTGATGAATATAGAGTTAAACAACTCAGACAAACTGCACCAAGGAAGCACATGTTAAACTATATATTTAGCTCAGGGAAGTACTAATCATGCTTCTGCCGATAAAACTTGCAACTTGCTTCATGAAACGACCTCAATAAATGCTGCAGTGGTAACTGGATGATGTTGGCTTTATAAGCACACAATATAACCTCTGAGTGATTGAATTACCATTTCAAATTGAAGTACAAGTAGTTTTGTTAAATAAAGCTATAGTAGACCATTTTATGGTCCTATTGAAGGATTTTCTAACTTCTCCTTCCCATCCACCTCCTCTCCCCATCCTCCTCCTTTCCTCTTTCTCCCCATCCCCTTTCTCCCTTCTTCATCTTCCTATTGTTGCTGCTGCTGATGCTACTGCTGATGATGATGATTTTGCTGCTGTTTATACCCAGCTCTGCCCTAATACAGCTGACCTATGATCAATGGTATCACAGTTTTAAATATCTATCTATATTGGCTCCTGTGCAGGTGGCACGTAAAATACACCATTTTGAGCGTAGCCGTTGCCAGTACCCACTGACTGGCCTTCGTGCCGGTGGCACGTAAAAGCACCCACAACACTCTCAGAGTACTTGGCGTTAGGAAGGGCATCCAGCTGTAGAAACTCTGCCAAATCAGATTGGAGCCTGGTGTAGCCATCTGGTTTTCACCAGTCTTCAGTCAAATCGTCCAATCCATGCTAGCATGGAAAGCGGACGTTAAACGATGATGATGATGATGATGATGATGATTATCAGAGACCTACATTATTCGGTGTAACTTTTATATTAAATAGTAGAGTTTCAATACAAGAGAAATTTCAAAGCAAATAATCAGTCATAATTTCTGCCTGCTATCAACATTTTCGGATATTGGTGCAGCAGTGGATGTGTTGTTAAGAAGCTTGCTTCCTGACCATGTTGTCCTGGGTTCAGTCTCACTGAACTGCACCTTAGGCAGTTGTCTTTCGTCTACTATAGCCTCAGACTGACAAAAGCTTTATGCGTGGTTTTGCTAGACAGATACAGAAAGATGACCGTCGTGTATGTGTGTGTGTGTGTGTGTGTATACATACATATAAATATACACGCATGTGTATGTGTCTAAGTGTTTGACCCCCCGTCACTAAAGGATGGCCGGAGCTAGTTTGTTGATGTCCCCGTATGTGTGTGTGTTTGTGTTTGTGTGTGTGTGTGTGTACATATAAATATATACGCATATGTATGTGTCTAAGTGTTTGCCCCCCCCCCATCACTAAAGGATGACCGGAGCTAGTTTGTTGATGTCCCCATAAACAGACTCATAGAATAAGTACCCAGCTTAAATATAAGTACTAGGGTCGATTTGTTCGACTAAATCCTCCAAGGCGGTGGCGCCGCATGGCTGCAGTCCAAAGACTGAAGCATATAAATAACCAAGAAGATGAATACATTTAATTTATAGTGATCCTGAGTAAGAGATATAAGTTCTTTGAAAGATAGCTAAATTTAATGTAAAACAAACTGTGCTCAGAACATAAAAGGGAACTAAATACCCGCAGAACTTTATATTCCGCCCTATCTATCAACCCCTCCGATCTTCCTAAACAAAAATTGCAGTTTGTTTTCATTTCTCATTTCATCGACATTGTCAAGGAAGTAGCGTAACTCTAGCGATTCCTTTATAGAGTTACCTCCCTTAACACATTTTTTTTTCAGTTCCTTTGCTGGTTAATACTGTAAAAAAAAACGTTCTATTTCTTTATTTCTATTATCTTTCTCTGTATTATATTTGTTTTGTTTCATTTTCAGTGAGTTTTCTCATTAGAGATTTTCTCTCAAAACACAATTTCTCACCGCGTTTGTGTGTGTGTGTGTGTCTTCAGCGGACGTAGGAGTATTATATACGGGTATACTTGTACTTAGTTGACCTGATAATTATTTATTTATTAATTTTTTTTTTTGCTTCAGTCGTTACGTCTATACGTTAATAGATACTCCATTATTTCCACAAATATCCCTCTCTGTATATATATATCATAAACCGCCTTTTTGTGTATGTTTTCTTTCATCGAATTGTGTTGGATATAAACTCAGAACACAAAGAGACAAGTAATAAAATAGCTCCGAGCATTTTGTCCGCTCTACCCTTTCTCCAATCCCTCATAATATTGGTTTCAAATTTTGGAGGAGGTAAGTCGATTATTTCGACCCCAGTGCTCCACCGGTACTTATTTTATCGACTCCGAAAGAATGAAGGGTAAAGACGACCTTGGCGAAAATTAAACTCAAAACGAAGACGAACGAGGAAGGAATTTCAACCATGTTTCGTGGTCTGCTACCACAACAGCTCCTTTATAGGATCCAGTTAGCTCAAGACATCATCAGGAGGAACCACGTCCAGTTTCGGGCCCCTACTCCTCTACCGTTTTGACGTGGCGGGGCCACCCCCTTTCGGAGGTGTCTTCA
>NC_068984.1:73663952-73664722 GCF_001194135.2 Octopus bimaculoides
ATGTCTTCTTTCACTGTTTGTTCTAATTCAACTGTGGAATGTCCCTCGCTATGGTTATTTTCCAGGAGGTTCTGGCCACACGTCTTACGGTTCATCAACCCGCGTTGTTAAATTACTTTCTTCCGACATACCTTCCCTTGGTGGATTCGGATCCAGTTAGCTGAAGACATCATCAGGAGGAACCACGTCCGGTTTCGGCCCCTACTCCTCTACCGTTTTGACGTGGCGCCCCCCCATTTCGGAGGTGTCTTCAGCTCTGGTGTTGGGTGCATGTCTTCTTTCTTCTATTCCCTGGCCTCTTCGATGTAGCATCAACGAGTGTCAGCGTCCGACTGATTGTCATGTCAAATTCCCCTTTTTATACCTGCTGCTAAGCTCCAGCAAGTTGTCACGTTACTCTGTCTAAATTTCCCGCTGCTAGGGTCCAGTAGGCAGCACCAGCAAGTTGTCACATGACACTGATTAAACTTCCCGCTGCTAAGCTCCAGCAAGTTGTCACATGACACTGTCTAAACTTTAACTGACAATGGAGGGCGCGAAGCCACTTCAGTGTCAGCCTGTCTCACCTAGGCATGTTATGACTTTCAAGCCATATTTGGTCTTACCGCTTCAGCCATATATAGAAGCTGGCTTTTTCGACCGCCTCCTGTATCCTCCTTATCAGTTTTCTCAGTTCCGAGTTTCAAAACGCAAATCTTCTCTTGAATAGCGCTGTCATTTTCCTTTCAATGAAGCCTCTAGCCCCCACTGCCAGATGGTAGTACTCGACA
>NC_068984.1:73665702-73669496 GCF_001194135.2 Octopus bimaculoides
AACACACTGCATCTTTGTTCTATCCTTTCTACTCTACTCGAGGCTATTTCGTACATTTGCAATGGCCACATTATCCTTGGGTACAGTCCAAATTGCAGTATCCAACATTTGAATTTTCCCGGCAGTGTTGTTCTGTCAATTGCCTTTAATCCTTGTTCTACTAACTCGTGTGTCTCTTTCCCTTGCTTCTTATCATTTAATAAGTCTCTATACCATCTGCTGAGACTCTTTACTGGTTGTTCTTTCACCGTTGGTATGTCTTCACCTCCTATCCTGAATTTCACTTCTTCTTGCACTCCTTTCACGAAAGCCACGCTTCGAGATTTTTTGGCTTTAAATTTCATTCTTGCCCATCCTATCAGTTCACCCAACCGCTCTAACGTTCCCTCTGCTGCTTCTCTACTTTCCGATAGTAGACGCTAAGGATTTTGCCTGACGTGATAATTATTCTGCCAGCCTGCCACCTTAATCTTTCATAATTCTCTATCTAATATATTTGGTAAGATATTTAAGAAGAGTGGACTAGTCAATTAGATCGACCACACTGTAACGAAATGTAGCGAAATGCCGCTAAACATTTCGTTCAGCGTGCTAGCGATTCTGCCAGCTCGCCTCCAGTTTCTAGCACGTGAATAAATGGCCTTATATTTTTGCGTAGGAATATAGCCGAGTATATCTAGTTTGTTACATAATTTGTTCTCATCTTATCGACGCTCTGCTTCCTGACATCGTAATTTGAACACAGAACGTGAAGCAATTTCGCTAAATATTGTAATTAACATGGTCCGGCATTATAATGATTTTATCAATTGCCGTTCACATAGTCAATTTAAAATGTTCAGGAGGAAGTAACTCAGAGAATATGTACATAATTACCTCCCTTACGTTGTTATTCCCCTTTTTTCCGTCACTTGGATTTTTTTTTTCTTTGTACTTTTTAATGCCAATAGCCATGGATATTCTTAGAAATTGGTGAGTGTCCGCAACGGTTGTAAAAACCGAAATACTAAGTGTCAATAAGACCATAACTGAACTTCGGTCCCACTTGAATTTGTTGACTCGTTACTTTTTTAACACATTTTAAAAATGAAATTTTTGCAGATATGGATCTTTGAATGTATAAATCAAGATTTTGTCGTTGGTATTTTTTCTGAAACTTTTTAATTTAGAAAGAGGGGAAAATCCATACCTTTTCAATCTTTCAGTAACTTGCTCTTATCATTGTACAACAAAATTCTCCTTAATTTTGGTACAAGGCTACTAGTTTTGAGGAGTAGAAGCAAACATTGACCTCAGTAGATGGCTGGTTCTTAAATTATTGACTTCAAAAGATGAAAAGCAAAGTTGACATCGGTGTAATTTGAGCTCAAAACGTAAACAGCCAGAAGAAATGTCACTAAGCATTTTGTCCAACATGCTAATAATTCTGCCAGCTTGCTGTCTTTCATTTGTACAAGATAATGATATGAGATGTGACATACAAAACTCATTGCAGTATATCACCCAGAATATATCTGACCTCTCTTGTAATAAGCTAATTCTTTAATACTTAAATTATCAAATACTTCAGATATTTATTGTATAAGATACAACATAAATTGAGATATTTTTTTTATCATACCTACAAATGACGTGTTTAGTAACAGAGTGTCCATAAGTGCTACCCCGGCTGTTTTCACGGTTTGTATATCATTTTCTTTGTCTCGACGTCTAGAATCAAAAAAAGTTGGGAGGAAGAACTGCTGAGGCTTGCAATAAGGTCGAAAATCCAGCTGCAAAAAATGTTACCCCGACGCTATTGACACGACGTTCGCTCACCCAAACTCGGACCAGAGAGTTTAGTAACACATCATTGTAAGCACACACACATTCGATCAATAACTTTGATGTGGTCCCTGTATCATTTTTTGAGGTGCTATGGCTCATTTTCTAATATTCCTTCTTACCATCGTTACAATAATGGGCTATTATCTTACTATCTTGTCTTACCTCTTAAAGATACTTACCTTGGCATATTAAAACACAAGCAAAACCTTTGTGGGGTTTCTGTATGTTTTTTCTAGCTATTATGGCTAAAATATACAATGCAGTACACCGTTTCTTAGTACCGCTATATTCTACAAAATGAGAAAGACGCAGTCATTGTGTCATCTTTGAGAGGCATTCATAAATAAATCGTTTTAGGTGGAATAATTAGAGGAGGTCTTCACGCTCATTTTAACATAAAAACCAGCTTCCTAACTTCATTCCCTGCCAAGATATTGCATTCTGAAAGTCACAAAACTTTGACTGCCTTTTTCTGTTTTGAAGTTGTGGTGCTTAGGATGGTCTGTTACTAAATGCCTCAAATGTTGTGTTGAAGATTATTGATAAATCAACCAGGATAATGTCATATATTTTTTTATGTTGTGCAATGATCATAATTAAGTTATTGAATTGTTTAAATTGTATGGACGTTTTTGCTTTCTCAATAAGAAAAAATTTAAATTTGGAAAACAGGAACATAATCATCAGCAGCACCTTGAAAGACATTTCCCTGCAAAATTTTCATTAAAATATGGATTAAGAAAGTTACATGGAAAGGAAATTGATAGAATAGGCACCAAACCCTCAGTAGATTTGGTTGTAGTGGGGACCAAATAAAACCTGACACTTCTGATACAACTCATTTGACACTGTGGTGTCAGATAAAGTGTTGAAGGTTTGGTGTAATGAAAGAGAAGGTTTGAGCCTTTTCATAAAAAT
Organism: Octopus bimaculoides; assembly: GCF_001194135.2. Taxonomy (NCBI): domain Eukaryota; kingdom Metazoa; phylum Mollusca; class Cephalopoda; order Octopoda; family Octopodidae; genus Octopus; species Octopus bimaculoides. The sequence continues at coordinate 73,668,448 of NC_068984.1, forward strand.
AAGAATCAAAATCTGAGACTAATTATATTCTAAGATTAAGTGAAGAAATGATGGAGATGGTAATTTGTGGTAAAGATTGTGCTGGTGGTTATAATGAAAGTTATAGAAGTGTTTATGATGGTGGGGAGTTGTAAAAATGTTTTGGAGTTGCAGTTATAACAGGTCCTATAAGAAGAGCTGGATTCAGTCAGTGCATATGTCTGGGGCCCACAGAACCAAGGAAGAACTTATGAATATCTCGTTAGAAAAATGTAAATAAAAATTCATGAATTTCTTTTATTTTTAAAAGAATCCTATTCCCACTTCCTGAAATCAGTTTTGTTTCAACTTGCAAAATTTCTGGGTGGCAGTAATAAAGATTTCTTTTAGAGCCCACTACTGAATGATTTAGAGGAACAGAAATTTGGTAGATCAGACTTAACAGAAGCATTAAAGAAGTTGAATGTTATAGAAAATGGTTGTTAAGGACAGTGTCTATCAAATTTGAGATGTTGGAATGGAGTGCTAACAGGATTAGAGGAGTTTCCCTTGGGATTTAAGCACACTATAGCATGTTTCCTATTAGAATGAAACCAGAGAGAGAGAGAGAGAGAGATTGAAGATTTTGAGCAAGGATAGGAATAACCTCTGAGGTTTATTGTTTGAGCATGATGGAATGACATTGTCAGCATTATTAACCTTGTTTGTTTGAAGTGACCAGTAGTTTTTTTTCTCACCCGTTGCTTTTATTTATACATAATGATGAGACTAGTAGCATGGAACAGATTTGGAAAAGGTGGTAATCTGGAAAATTCCTGTGAGAAAATACTGCTTATAGAATCATCAGGACTGGGGAGTAGAATGTTGACATAGGCGTAGGAGTGACTGTGTGGTAAGCAGCTTGCTTACCAACCACATGGTTCTGGGTTCAGTCCCAATGCGTGGCACCTTGGGCAAGTGTCTTCTACTATAGCCTCGGGCCGACCAAAGCCTTGTGAGTGGATTTGGTAGACGGAAACTGAAAGAAGCCCGTCGTATATATATGTATATATATATATATATATATATAT
>NC_068984.1:73669819-73686897 GCF_001194135.2 Octopus bimaculoides
TCATACTAATATATACTTTTGTTATTTACACCACCTGTCCTCGTCTGTTGTTATTATTTGTATATTCTCCCATATATATATATATATATATGTGTGTGTGTGTGTGTGTGTGTGTGTATGTTTGTGTGTCTGTGTTTGTCCCCCCAACATCGCTTGACAACCGATGCTGGTGTGTTTACGTCCCCGTAACTTAGCGGTTCGGCAAAAAGAGACCGATAGTATAAGTACTAGGCTTCCAAAGAATAAGTCCTGGCGTCGATTTGCTCGACTATAAAGGCGGTGCTCCAGCATGGCCGCAGTCAAATGACTGAAACAAGTAAAAGAGTAAAAAGAGTAATTCCGCAAGTTGATAGAGATTCTTTTGATATGGAACCAGAATGATCATTTATAGTTATGGACACAAGAGAACTTGAGGGCTGTACAGCTGAAACTTTACAAATTGCAACTCCTAGTTTAACATTCTAAAGATGTCTATTGAAAGTGTCAGTCATTTCACACACAGTAATCCCTCAACTATCACAGATGTTACGTTCCAAACCCCTGCCCCCAACAATAGGTGAAAATCCATGAAATAGAAACAGTACTGTATATTTTTTTTATTATTTTTATAATTTTTATAATTTGTATATATTTATTTTATTATAAATGCAAAACAATACCACAGAGGAATCGACGTAAGCTTAAATAATAAACCGCAATAGGTGGATCGCGATATGGCGAGGAATTACTGTACTTGGAAAGCATTTTCAGTTTGGATTGTGGAACAGATCAAGATATAAAAAAGCCACAGCTACCTTCAGGATGCTTTATACCAATCTGAATATCACAGACGTTTTTTCAGCAAACACAAAACTCCCGACCTTTAACGTGTGTCTGTGTGTTTCTGTATGTCTTTCAACATTGTGACAATGCAACACATACTTTAAAAAGAATTTTCGCTATAATTACATCATCATCATCATCATCATCATGCAGTAGTAGTAGTAGTAGGAGGAGGAGGAGGAGGAGAGATTCAGAGGCAGAATGAGAAAAAGAGTGTGTGTATGTCAAAGTTTCAAGATTTGTTTCAAGAAAAATACAGTTTGTTGTTGTTGAGAGAGAGAGAAAGGGAGAGAGGGTGAGTGTGTGTGTGCCTGAAAGATAGATAGATAGATAGATAGATAGATAGATAGATAGATAGATAGGTAGAGTGTTGTCACCATAGTAACTAATGGTACTTTCATTATATAGCAATCTACTATTAACCCTTTAGCAATCAGATTACCTTGTCAAATGTAAAGCTTATTCATTCCCTTTGTTTTCAATTAATCATACATTAACTTGGAGCTTTGAGATTTCAATGTAGTGATTGTTTATTTTTAGAGCGACATTGTAAGCTAGATGTGAGAGGTCAAATTTGACCAGTTTTAACATAAAATAAGTAGATTATTTGAGCCTGATATGACTGACTTGAACATAAAACAGGTGGAATATTTGGACCGGATTGTTGGCACTCCGTCGCTTACAGCATCAAGGGTTCCAGTTGATCTGATCAACGGAACAGCCTGCTTGTGAAATTAACATACAAGTGGCTGAGCACTCCACAGACACGTGTGCCCTTAACGTAGTTCTCGGGGAGATTCAGCGTGACACAGTGTGACAAGGCTGACCCTTTGAATTACAGGCACAACAGAAACAGAAAGTAAGAGTGAGAGAAAGTTGTGGTGGAAGAGTACAGCAGGGTTCGCCACTATCCCCTGCCAGAGCCTTGTGGAGCTTTAGGTGTTTTCACTCAATAAACACTCACAATGCCTGGTCTGGGAATCGAAACCGCAATCCTATGACCGTGAGTCCGCTGCCCAAACCACCGGGCCATTGCGCCTCCACATTTGAACCGGATATGGCTGGTTTAAATGCTAAAGGGTTAAAAGAAGGCACTTGCATGATTAATAGATATTTTTACTGACAGCATTGTGACAGATAAAGACCTAGTAGCTTATTAAAAGTTAATTGGATATTACGATTGACTGAATGTATTTATCTTTTTTTTCTTTTTTTCTTTCTTTCTTTTTTTTTTTATTGTTAATCATTTCTCAGTCCAAAAATATAGCAGTGGAGTTTATGATGGTGAGTGGACATCTACACCATCAGAGGAAACTGTATTGAGCAAGTTGCAAGAACTTGGCAAACTTGGAAATAACATGTTTCCTGAATATGATAAACAAATCGGTCCTTTCCATTATTCAGTTCTGTATGCTGTACAGAGATGGTTTTCAGCAAATGGCTGGCCTGGAGGAACAGTCTCAATCACAGTCCCTCACTCTTTCCGAAGGTAAGTTAAAATCAAAGTCAGTTGAACAGATACTTCATTTAAGCTGTTGTTTGTAAAGTAATTGAAGAAAACAATGAAAGACAAGGTACACTCAATGAAATTGTTCAACCTGCTAAGCATAGCAGCTAAATTTCCTCAAAATCATACTTTATTATCTTTACAGAATAACAAATGAAGATATGTTGATTTATAAGTCATTCATTCATTATGTCTGGTAGTTGGGGAAGATGTACTGATCATTGCTGGAATGTATGGCTTTAAAGAAACTTAATAGAAGTCAAAATGAATGGGAAACGAGGCAGAAGGAAAGCAAGAATTTTGTGGATGGATAATAGTCAAGAATTGAACAGACTGAAAATACAGTGAATATACTCAAGACAACACAAGAAAAAGCAAAGTGACAAGCTATGATATTTAACCCACTGAGAGCAGATAATGCATGCTGATGATAATGATGGTGATGATGGTGATGATGATGACAATTGAAACATAAATCTTCCAGTATGGATGGTCTGCCCTAGAAATTCTGCAAGTTGGATTTGTTTGGCGACCTCTTGGCTGATGTCTACTGTAACTTGCACCAGAACAGGAGAATTCCTCAGAGTGTGAGCCAGGGTGTGGTAACACTACTGAAAAAGGACTCCATCTACAATTTTCAACCCCTGACTACTAATTACATTTTATGATTTGGACCAAGATTTTGGAAAAAAAAGTTGATACTTGTCATGGGTGATGTAGTCAGAAAAGTGTTAATATGGGTGATCCCAAACAGGTCCATCCCCAATAACCTGCACCTTTTGTGATACATCAAATAGAGGGGAGGGAAAAGTGCTGGCATTAGTGTAGCCCTTTTCAATTTGGATCTGTCAAAAGTTTTTGAGAAGGTCAGTCATTGTTCCTTAGAATCCATTAAAAAATCAACTATGTTTGGACACATCTTCAGGGGTTAGATTACTACAATTCACAACAGTACCTACTGAATAGTCAAAGTAAATGACCACCTCTCAGGACCGTTTTGCCTCAGTCTGACAAGGCTCCTGTTCTCATCTCTCCTGTATGAATTGGCTCTTTAGCCACTGCCGTGGAAGCTAGAACAGTTGAAGAACATCCCTTTCAAAGTAGGAGCTAGTGGGACTGTGTGGTGTATATGAATGATGTCGTCATCATAGTGTCTGATGCCACTGAAGTAGAGACAGTCCGTAACTTTGTAAAGAATTATGAGTTGATGACAGGGGCCAAAATCAATGTAAAAAAATTAGTGGACATGCAGCTTGGCACCTGGAGAGGAAGTCTTTACCATCATATAACATCATGGGACACTGAACCAACAAACTAGTTAAACTGCCCAAGTTCTGGTTTGGTCCTGAACTCCAGATGAACCAGAACTGGAAGATGATGAATGGGTAACTTATCTTACCCAGAAATAGGCCAAGAAGAAACTGTTCCTTGAAGGTGGAAAATGCCTTTACCTCTTTCATTATTGTATACTACCAGGACAGCAAGCTGTTTTTGTAGGAACTCTGGAGTCTTGCATGCATGGCGGGCTTGCTACCTGCACTCTACGGTACCATACTATCCATTCTTTTCAGCTATCTAATACTTTCCTGATTATCCTAGCAGAGCCAAGGAGGCAAACTTTTTGTAACAGTTCTCCTGGACACTCTATTCCAATTTCCTTAATATTCCTCTTGATGCCCTCTGATACTGATCCCAAGGACCCAACAGTAATTGGCACTATTAGAATCGTTAGCATGCTGGTCGAAATGCTTACCAGTATTTCGTCTGTCTTTACATTCTGAGTTCAAATTCTGCCGAGGTCGACTTTGCCTTTCATCCTTTCGGGGTTAATAAAAATAAGTACCAGTTGCATAATGGATTCGATTTAATCGACTTGCCCCCCCCCCTCCCACAAAATAATAATAATAATAATAATAATTATTATTATTATTATTATTATTATTATGTTGTTGTTTTCTTTCTTCTTTCTTCAAATCTTCTTCCATTTCTCGCTGAGTGTTTTCCGTACACCTAGGGCAGAGAAACTCGTTATATGCATTCCAAGTTTACACACACTACTATTAGTATCATTATTATTATCATTATCATTATCATTATTAATATTATTATTATTAACATTATCATCATCAAAATTATTATTATTTTGTTGTTCTTTTTATGTTTTTCTCACAGTGCTGTAGGTACCTTGGAAGAGAGGAAATCACCTAAAGCACATTCTGTTAAGAAAGAATCAAAGACTATTTATCAGATGCTAAAATATCTCACTGGGAAAATCTTGCCTGGAGTGATACTAATCCCAACTCTACCATCACACTCATTAGAACGTGTCAAACAGATCTACAACCAACATTACCTTCTGCTTGTCTTTTTAAAGTAAGCACATTTTACCCAGAATTCTCAGTCCATAAACCCATCAGAGCCATACTGCATTTAAATTTTCTGTTGCTACTGCTTCTTTGATGGAGGCACAATGGTCCAGTGGTTAGGGCAGCGGACTCGCAGTCATAGGATCGTGGTTTCGATTCCCAGACCGGGCGTTGTGAGTGTTTATTGAGCAAAAACACCTAAAAGCTCCACGAGGCTCCGGCAGGGGATGGTGGCGAACCCTGCTGTACTCTTTCACCACAACTTTCTCTCACTCTTACTTCCTGTTTCTGTTGTGCCTGTAATTCAAAGGGTCGGCCTTGTCACCCTGTGTCACGCTGAATATCCCCGAGAACTATGTTAAGGGTACACGTGTCTGTGGAGTGCTCAGCCACTTGCACGTTAATTTCACGAGCAGGCTGTTCCGTTGATCGGATCAACTGGAACCCTTGACGCCGTAAGCGACGGAGTGCCAACAACAACAACTGCTTCTTTGGTTTTGCTGCCACTTCGGCTGTGCTGCTGCTGTGGTTGTTGTTTGTTGTGGTTGTAGACGCTCCAGTTATGACCATTGCATTTTCCTATGCAGGCTTCATTGTCTTGTGTGTCCTTCTTTATATAATCTTGTAGTGTGTGATTTGAAACTGATTCAACTGCCACTTCTTCTGGTGGTTTGTGTATGAGGTTACTGGTACAATGAAAGGAACTGATAAACGAATGGTAAATGGTGAGAAACATAAAAAGATTGGTGAAATACAATTTGGAAGACATAAAATAGGAGAAAGATTCTCTGTGTGTGTGTGTGTAGTGTACACATTTTTTTTTATCTGTTACATGTTTCAGTCATTAAACTGGCCATGCTGGGGCACCACCTTGAAGAAGTTTTAGTTGAATAAATTGACCCCAGTACTTTTTTTTTAAAGCTTGGTACTTATTCTACTGGTCTTTTTTGCTGAACTGCTAAGTGACATGGATGTAAACACACCAACACCAGTTGTCAAGCAGTGGCAGAAGACATATCTATACAATGGACTTCTTTCAGTTTCTGTCTATTAAATCCACTCACAAGGTTTTGGTCAGCTCAAGACTATAGTCGAAGACACTTGCCCAAGGTACCACCCAGTGGGACTGAGCCCAGAACCATATGGTTGGGAAGAAAGCTTCTTACCACACACAGCTACACCTACACACATGCATGCATACATTCATACACACACACACACACACACACACACACACACACACTCACACACAAACACACACACTCAAATATGTATATATATATATATTTATACATATAAATGTGACATGGGCGATTCTTTCTTGTCGGCTGGGTGGAATTGTGCGAAAAATTACACAGGTGTGTAGAATGATCCAGTGGTGATGCTGGGCTTTGTATTTTTTTTCATAGCTCCCATGGTTACCGAGATAATTTAGTATAATAATACTCTTGTGTTTATGAATAAGAATGGAAGGGGTGATGTTATACTTAGTAGGGGGATGATGAAAATTGTACACTGAAAAAATTGAACCAAACAGTGTTTCAACTCTGTGTGAATATGTGTGTGTGTGTGTATGTGTGTGTGTGCAATGGAAGTGGGATGGTTCATCTTTGCTTAGTATTTGGATTTATTTTTGATTTGGTTGAATTTTTTTTTTGTTTTTTTTTGTTGTTGGTCAGTTATTTTTAGCGTTTTGACAGAAAAAAGTCATTCTAAAATTGTGTTCTAACGTAAGCTTGCCCAAACAAGTCGAATGCTTACACAAAGCAGGTTTTACAGCCACATCATCCAAACTGACCGGGTGAAACCAGGCTTAGCCGCTAGTATATATATATATATATATATCTGTTGCAGTCATCCAGTTCACCAGCCCTCAGTCAAATCATCCAACCCATGCTAGCATGGAAAGCGGCCGTTAAACAATGATGATGATGATGATATATATATATATATATAAATGCAATGAGATTCTGCATAGTTTCTGTACATAAATTCCATTCAAAAGTTACTAGACTCAAGACTATGGTGAAAATATTCCAAGATGTTATAGTGCAATGGAATCAAATATATCAGGAATCACATGGTTGCTAAACAAATTTCTCACCTACATGACTTTGTATATATCCATTGAATCATTGTTTAACAATTTTACAACAACAAAAAAAAGAAGGAAAACAGAAATGGAATCTGAAAATTCTTGTTTAGTTTTTTCTTTTTTATTATAACACTTTTTGCTGATTTTTGTCTTTTCAGATCTCAAGGAGGTTGTGTAGCATCAATCAAACCAGAGTATTTAATGACATATTCCGACTTCTGTGTATGGAATGAAAATAAGAAATACATGTCAAGACCTGTGGGTTATATCGATGAAGATGAACGCCTGAAGGAAAGAGAAGTCTTTGAGTTGGTTTCCAAGAAGTCATGGCTAGATACACTTCTGCAGATTATCAAGGTTAAGCAACATGCTTTTTTCTTTTCAATTTAATTATTGTTTTGTTTTCGTTTTTGGATTTGGTTTGCAAGATTTTTTATGTGATTTCGTGTGTTGAAGCATATTCTGTTGTGTCTGGGGAGAGTCATTTTCTTATTGTGCCTTAAAATTTAACACACTCAAGACTATTGAAAAGGTTGCAAGACGCAACGAAAATTTTTTAAGAAAATAAAAATAAGAAATAAGTGGAAATTTTACCGGTGAGTGTGTTAAATTTTAAGGTACAATAAGAAAATGACTCTCCCCAGACACAACAGAATATTGTTTTGTTGTTTTTCCTTTTATTAATCATCAACCACCATCCTACCACCACCACCACAGCCGTTGCCACCACCACCAACGTATCATTCTCCTTGTCATCATCATCATCATCATCATCATCATCATCATCATCATAATCGTTATCATGATTACCATTATCTTGGCATCACCATCATTACTACCACTGTCACCATCACCACTGCTGTCATCATAGTCATCATCACCATCATTGTCATCATCTTCATCATTGCAGTCATCATCCGTTAACCCTCATCATCACCACTATTGCCAATCTCCTTAAAGATCATTATTGCCATGACCATCATTACAACCACCATTATTTTCACCATTACTGTCATCATTCCTACTGTCATCATTCCTTCTGTCCCCACCACCACCACCACCACCATCATCATCATTGTCTTGCTATTTTTTCAATGCCAGCATAGCTTGACTGGTTCTTCTGCACTTTATAATGCCACTCATCTCAGTCTTCCATCATCTCGGCCTTCCAGCATCTCAGTCTTCCATCATCTCAGTCTTCCAGCATTTCGGCCTTCCATCGTCTTGGTCTTCCATCATCTCAGTCTTTCATTGTCTCTTTTCTGTGAATTCCAGCAACACACATTTTTACTTTAAAAAAAGAAAGGTAAAGTTACTTTCTCAAGTCATACCGACTCATAAGGGCTGATTTCCTGGTTTCCATGGTGTATAAACTCCCCACCTGGATGGGACACCAGTCCATTGCAGGATTACTCATTTTTTTGCCAGCTGAGTGGACTGGAACAATGTGAAATGAAGTGTTTTTGCTCACAAACACAATGCCTCGCCTAGTTCAGGAATCGAAACCACAATCTTATGATCATGAGTCCAACATCCTAACCACTAAGCCACCCTCACCTCCACACACTTTCACTTTATCCTTTCTTTTTCATGTCTTCTTCAGTCCTCCCCCTGCAAGAGGTACCCAACACATGGCCTTATTTGACTCAGCATTCATCATCCACTTCACATCACAAGTTAATATCAGTGTAGTCATCTTGCATGCATGTATATATATATATATATATATATATATATATATATATGTATGTGTATATATATGTATATATATATATATGCATTTGTTAATGCCTCTAATATTCAGTTACTCTCTCTCTCTTTCTCTTTGCCTTTGACAAATTGATCGTAGTACTTATCTTTTACGTCTGGTACTTATTTTCTTGGCCTCTTATACCAAACCACTAAGTTATGGGAATGTAAACAAACCAACACCAGTTGTCAAATGGTAGTGGTGGAGACACACACTGACAAAAGGGTGCACACATAACTGAAATAGGTTTGGTGACAGGAAGGGATCCAGCTATTGAAAATATTCCTCAATAAACTGCATCCAACCCATGCAAGCATGAAACAGTGAACATTAGATGATGATGATGATGATATATACTTACATACAGGCAAGCATGCACTCATGTGTGCATGCCTAACTGTCAGTCTGGATGAGCTTGGATTTTCAGACAAAGAAACCAACCAACTGATTCTCATATTACAAACACATCTGTAAGCAGAACAGTAAAATTATGCAAGATTTTTCTCTGCTTTAAAATGTGACATTGTTTTCATTATCAACATTCCAGAGATGGAACTTTGCATCTTTTTTAGAAACCAGGTCCTTCTCCAAAGGAAGAATTTCAATAATAAGAAATCAGAAAAGAACATACATACACATAGATATACATGCATGCGTCAGTTTCAATCTTCCAAATTCAACCTCAAAGCTTTGGTCTACTCAGGGCTTGTGTAGATGGAATTTGCCTATGGTAACATGCAGTGGGACTTTACTATGGTAACATGCAGTGGGACTTTACTTTGGTTTGGAAGCAAATTCATTAATCATATGTCTATACATGCGCTCTGTTTATTGAAATGCAGGTTTTCTTTGTCTTGCAGAATTCTAAATAATAGCACAATTAATTTTCCTCTTTGTTTTTTGGAGAAAATTATTCTGTTGTCTTCAGGGTAGTCACATCAGTTGTCTTTGATCTCTGACTAGTTAATTCTCTGTAGCATCTCATAAAATGGCCCTAGTGAGAGTAGACATAAACACTGACACAACATTTCTCTCTCTCTCTCTCTTATTCTTGTTCTCTTTCACTCACTGTTTTGCTATTTTCCCCTCTTTCCCTCTCTTTCATTTTCTGTCACTCCTTCTCTTTCTCCATCTCCATCTCTCACACGGACACACATACATACATGAACTTTCTCTCTCTGTCTCACTCTTTCTCTCTCTCTCTCCCCTATCCCCCCTCTCTCTCTCTCACAGATGAATGTTGCAGCATGAATTTATATAAAGTCTTCATTTTTCCATTTTCTAGTGTTTTGTAGTGTCCAAAATTACTCCAAGAATATTCAAAAGCTTTATCATTGACGACAGAGAACTGAAGATGCCATCTTTGAACAAGAATCCTCTGTGTAGTAATGTTTACACAGAAGGCGAAAGAATATTGCTTGCTTGGATGAACCGTTGTTATGAGCAAAACCGTCGACTTGTATGGAATGAAAATTCTAACAGTGAGTAAACCAATTTTGTTCACGTGTGTGAATGAGTTTCTTCTCCTGTTTTAACATTCTAGGAAAAGATGGAGTGAAGGATATTGAAATTAAATCCTATTCCCCACAGGTTAGGTTAGTCCACATTCCTCCATAAAGTGCATAGGGTTGGTTTGGCAGTTTCTCCCTTCCTGGACAGGATGCCAATCTCCTGCAGGATTACTCATTTACATTAGCTGAGTGGAGAAGCAATGTGAAAGAGAACAAGAATAAGAGAGAGAGAGAGAGAGGAGAAATAAGGCGCAGGAGTGGCTGTGTGGTAAGTAGCTTGCTTACCAACTGCATGGTTCCGGGTTCATTCCCACTGCGTGGCATCTTGGGCAAGTGCCTTCTACTATAGCCTTGGGCCGACCAAAGCCTTGTGAGTGGATTTGGTAGACGGAAACTGAAAGACGCCCATCGTATGTGTGTGTGTATATGTGTATATGTATGTGTGTTTGTGTGTCTGTGTTTGTTCCCCCAACATCGCTTGACAACCGATGGTGATGTGTTTACGTCCCAGTAACTTAGCGGTTCAGCAAAAGAGGCCGATAGAATAAGTACTAGGCTTACAAAGAATAAGTCCTGGGGTCGATTAGCTTGACTAAAAGGCAGTGCTCCAGCATGGCCACAGTCAAATGACTGAAACAAGTAAAAGAGTAAAAGAGTTCAAAAATACTATGCCTTGCCTGCTCCAGAAATTGAAACCAGAATTTTACAATCATGAGTCCAACACCCTAACCACTAAGCCATGTGCCTCCACTATTCCCCACAGGGAGAGGAGTCAATACGACTACCACAATCCATCAGTGTTTTTTTTTTTTTTGCTTTCTTTTTCCAAAGCAACAAAACCTGTAATACTGAGAGTTTGTGACTTTCAGTTTTAATACATTTCATATGTTTTTGGAGTTTTTCTATGTTTATGCATGCATTCTTAAAATTTTAACAATCTGTTATCCTATTCCATTTCATTTAGCACTTTTGTCAAAGCCTCTCATTTCCTGCAAAAACTGTATTTTTATGACAGGTGTCATATAAGTTAGACTGCAAATACTGTAAATAATCTCAGAATACATTTTTCAAGTGTCATGCAACATTCCTAGGCCAGTTCAAGAACTCACATAGACAAGGTATAAAATTCTGTCAAGTTTTGGTATTTTCAGAAGGTATTCTAGAAATGCTGATGTCAGCAGGATCTGTGATACCATGGCAGCTAATTCAATACAAAAACTAAAGGTACTTGCTTTGGCCAATCATTATTTGAAATTCCAAGTTTATACCAAATTCCAATCCAAAGTTAGTGTTGGGGAGAAGCAGGTCAACATGATCCATCCCCTCTGGGGAATAGGGTTAGGGGGAAAAGAAAATAAGTTCAGTGGTTCTCAACCAATTTTTACCTATGGACCCCATTGATTCCAATTTTACTTGGATGGACCATCATAGCCATTTGATGTTTAAAGACTTTTATTATCTTAATATATAAATCCCGTTGTGTCCGTCTGTCTGTCTGTTTGTGCGCTTATAACTCAAGTATTGTTCATCCAATCGCGCTGAAATTTTAAATCTTAATATATAAATCCCATTCTGTCTGTTTGTTTGTGTGCTTGTAACTCGAGTATTGTTCATCCAATCATGCTGAAATTTTAAACATGGATGCATGAGAGAGCAGGGAATTCCATAGATTTTCAAAATTGCTAGTTTCAAAGTGAGAATCGCTATTTTGGTAATCTTTTTGTCCTGTTTGTTCTGCAATTAAAAGCAACAAGTTTGCTCAGACAACTGGCACATACCATGTTGCTAGCAACAAGGGGAGTACAGGATGACAGTCAGCTAAAACCGTCACTATGTTGTCTCTCTTCTTTCCCATCTCTGTCTCTCTTATGCTGTCTGATTCCACTTGAAGTTGTATATATATTGTGTTAAGATTCGTTATCAATCAATTATCTTTATTGAGAAGAAACAGTCAAAAGTAACCACCACATACAATCACCAAACATCTCCACTACTTAACAACATCCAAGTTAACCCTCTTCACCTTTACAGCTGTCACATGAAAAACTACGAGGAAAAGGCAACCATTTTAATTAAGCAAAAAAGAGAAAAAATTGATTGCTATTAAAACATGTAAAATTTTGGGGTTAATAATCTTAATCTTTAGTTACAGTTTCTCATTCAAACAACATAATAGGTAGAATTGTCGGATTAAGACAGTAGGATGTTTTGAGGGAGATTTGGCTGCTCTTTCTAGCAAGTCTAGCTACCATATAGAGATCTCCCTCATTGGCTCATACATACATACATAAAATCAAAAAATAAATACTTAAAGCAACAAGCGTCAAATACAAAAGTCAAGGTCCGTGCAGTGTCATGGGCCCAAAAAATTTTCAAACTTCTTGTCTAATGCAAGCCCAGAGCAATTTCTTATCTCTTACACTATTTCAATATTACGTCTGTATTGTAATGTGAGATAATACTTTCAGTTTGAAAGAAATCTGTTCTATATATATATATATATATATATATATATTCCTTATGCATTCCAAAACTGAGTTACAGATTTTGATGTATGGGGTATCAAAAGATTCAGTACTATTTCAGCTACAAATTAAACTTAATTTCCATTCACATATTTGCATTTCAAAAATTTAACATTATAATCTTTTCCATAAATCAACTATCGTAAACATTTTATACAATGACGTCGCATTTTCTATATGTGTGTGTAACTTAAAAGACATCAATCATCACAACACACACCTTCACTCACTCACTCTATCTCTCTTCCTCACCCTCTTTCTCTCTCTCACACACACCCATGCATGCATGTATGCACTCACACACACACACACACACATGTCCATTTCATATAGACGTACATACATCTTTCACTTTCTTTCTCTGTTCTTTTCACTTTCTCTTCTTTCAATTTCTGCTCTCTTCAAATAATTTTTTATGAATACAACTGCTTACAAAAATAGGGATTAATGTATAATTTCTTTCTATGTTCATAATTGTTTTTCACAATATTGAAAATAAATACGCCACCAACGAAACAACGTAGTCTCTCTAGAAACAAATATAAAGCAAGGAGGATGGTAGAAAACTGAAGAGAGAAGCTAGATGAGATTTTCTCAAGATCAGCAAATGCATGTTACAGCACTTAATGCTGGATCATTAAATCAATGTTTTAATGATTAGACAGAGGTTCAATAGAATAATTCAGAAACAGACTATGTACTAATTTGCTCTTCACAACTCCTGAAGCTGTTTTCAGATATGATCCATCCCATTCTTATAAAAATAATAACTCTGTCCAAATTCGTGTGCTAAACACAAATTGTCTTTTCTGTAGAGTTTTAACATTTTCAAATGAAACAAATGGTATGTGCTGCTCGGGCGGTCAGGTAACATTGCCAGCCCTACCAGTTCCTTCTCAACCTTTTATGGATCTTCTAGAAGGCATTTCCATCCAGAGAAGGATTTTCTGAAGAATGTCAGATAATACAACTCTGCAAATGACATCGTTTGTTGCATCTAAGAAGACAGATAAACATGAATTTATACCGACACCAAAGTTCAAGGGCAAGTCTATCATCCCATTGGTTCCCTGTTACCCTCATATGAACAACCACAGTTCCTCCAAATTTGCTTTATGAGTGATATAGGACAACAAACCCGAAGGAAGTGTCAACATTTCAGATGATGGGTCATGTTAGACACAGCACCAACTGCTGCAAAAGAGAGTATATCCACTGACAGCTTTTCGGTGCGTTCAAAAATCACATAACCCCTACAGGTTAGGGCCTGAAATACTCCAAATGGATGCATTGCATGTTGCTTAGTCGAATTAGCTCATCATTTACTCCACAAATGTTTTGTTGTCAATGCTACACTTTCCCACATCACCTGTTTCAATATAACTGTAATATATTATATACAAACTATGCCATTTTAATCCCGAGCAATGCCGGGTATCTCTGCTAGTATTTTTATAATTAAATATTATTAGGAATTGTATAAAAAAATTTGTTAAAATATTTTGTGTGTTGAAGTATAACCAGTTTATTGCACATAAATTTTAACAACAAAATCTTATATGGATCACCAAAGGCCATATAGACTCCATTTGAGACCCACCAAACTGAAATCCTTTTAGTCAACTACATACACAGAGTGGTGCAAAGGTTCTAAAAGATAAAAAGATAAAGCTAAGTTACTTTAATTGTTTTATGTCTGAAATTACTATTGCTGTCGCTGGTATCCTTCAAAAGTAAATATTTTATAACAAACAAAGTAGGTAGTTAGAAAATCTCTATAAGTGATGAAAGTAGTAACTATACTGAGAAGTAATGTTTATCACCACAGCTGGTCTTCTATAAACAAATTTGCCCATACTTGTCCGTTGGAGGGGAACTGTCTAGGTGCAATTCCATGATCATTCATGACTGAAGAGTGTCTTTTCCCTTTACCCTATAATCATCATCATCGTCATCATTTAAAATTTGTTTTCTATGCTGATATGGGTGTGTGTGTATACATATGTATGTATGTATTTCTTTTTCTATTTTCGTAGCTGTTGTACCTGCAGCCCGTTGGATTGTGAACTTTGACTTAGATTTGAAAGATGGTCTAGTCTTAGCCTGTCTGATTGGAACCTACTTGCCTTTTATGGTAAAGTATTTTATTTTAGCAGTTGCAGCATGGAAGGTATTTATAAGCCATTTAAAAACACATCAAAACTGTTAGATTCACTTCAACATTTAAATTTAATTTGTTGAAGTATTTTCGTCGCATTGAGACCACGACCTGTTCACTGACAAAATCCCGATGCAGCATGGAATTTTGTCAGTGAACAGGTCACAGTCTCAAATCAACAAAAATATTTTGGCAAATTAAATTCAAATGTTGAAGAGAATCTAATGGTTTTTGTGTGTTTTAACTGGCTTATAAACACCTTCCACACTGCAACTGTTTTTGTTTCAGCACATGATCTCAGATCATGTCACTTGCTATGCAAGTACATCTCCATAATATTTTATTTTATTTTATCTTATTTTATTTTTTGCTGTTTCTCTTATATTTTATGAAATGTAAGCTAAATCTTTCACCACTTTCATCACTTCAAAGACCATGGTAGTTGTTAGTCAAAATTAAGGAGCTTCTAACAAGTAAACAATTTGATTAAGGTAACAGCCACATTTATTGCAACGACAGCAACAACAAGCCCTCTAATGTGGGTCTAGGACAACTCTCACCCAAAATTCAAGCAAAACATATCTACAATAAGGAATAAATAACCAGAGAGAAAAATGTTAATCAAAATAAATTATTCAGGCAGTCACCTGACACCATATTTTGAAGTGAGTTCTAACCCTATCAGAGCTATCATTCTCTTGTAATGTGATTTTATCTGCTATTCATTGATTCTACAGCTTTTTGCTAGAGTTGATAACATAATTGCCCAACATTTGCTGAAGTAGAAATGCAATTCAACTGACTGTAGTCTTTCCCTAATATGTGCAGTCCTGATTTTATTTTTGTTATTTTGTAACTCCAAGTCAGCCCCGAATGTGCAGACTTCTGTTATGCAAGCAGTTAGGGGAAGAGGCAAAAAAAATAATGCAGCTGCATCATCAGATCCTGGACAATCATACCTCTGTCATCATTGCAATCAGATATGTCAATCCGTCATCAGCCTTATCAACCATGAATGAGCATGCAGACGATATGGACAACAACCTTTATAATCTTTGTCAGCAAAGCCAAGCCAAGATATATTTACATATATATACATACATACATACATATATATTTCTTTATTGCCCACAAGGGGCTACACACAGAGGGGACAAACAAGGACAGACAAAGGGATTAAGTCGATTATATCGACCCCAGTGCATAACTGGTACTTATTAATCGACCCCGAGAGGATGAAAGGCAAAGTCGACCTCGGCGGAATTTGAACTAAGAACGTAGCGACAGACGAAATACCGCTAACGTTTCTGCCAGCTCACCGCCTTATATATGTATACACACACCCACACACACACACACATATATATATATGTATGCATACGCACACACACAAACACACACACAAACACACACACACACACACAAACACACACACATATATATGTATACACACACACACGCACACACAAACACACACACATATATATATAATTTCGTTTTTGTATTTGGTTTGCAAGATTCTTTATGTGAATTCGTGTGTTGAAGCATATTTTATTGTTTCTGGGGAGAGTCACTCTCTTTTAGTGCCTTATTATTTCATGACACCTGCTTAAATTTCATACAGCAATATTTTGTGTCCAGAAACTATTTGCATTGCAAAACAACAATCTTTTCATCTTGAAACTATTCTGTTGTTAATCAGTATTTTTTTTGTATTTTTAATGAGCTTCTTCTTTATCTTCTTCGCAGATCTCTAGCCATATTGGTAAAGTATACACAACTCCAACTCAAAGAGAACAATATTTCCACAATGCATTGAAGATAGTCTGTGCTCTACGTTCTCTTGGAATTGAGTACAATATTCAGGTAGAATGTAAACCAATTTATCTTTTGCTCTTTTTTATTTCCTTTTGTTTGTATTAATTGTTGGACTGTGGCCATGCTAGAGTACTACCTTGAACACCTTTAATTGAACAAATAGACCACAATTCCTATATTTTTAAGCCTGAAACATTACTAGTCCATGAACCTTTTTATACTACCTCATACATCTCTCACCCCCCCCCCACTCTTGCAATCTTCTACCCACCCATTCCACTTGTCATTTCCCTTATCTCTCATTTTTCCTCTAACCACTGTCTTATTATTATTATTATTATTATTATTTTATGTTTGACTTTTGCTTTGCATTTGTACAAGTTGGATCCAAGTCTCACCCAGAGACCTCAAGAGACAAGTTAGAAGTTCATGTAGGTGTTATGCCTAGGGTACCATATATTTGAATTTGTACAGTGTTGTTCTAGAGAATGTTTTAAAATTTGAGATCACATAGACAGTATTTTAC
>NC_068984.1:73686907-73690493 GCF_001194135.2 Octopus bimaculoides
TGTTCACTCTTTCTAATTGCTAGTCATCACTACTTCTCCTCTGAGTTATTTTGAATGGTATGCATCCATCATTTCTATTTTCCCTCAACTCATATTTACCACGGACCAGTCCTTCATCCTTGTTCTACATTCAACCGTCCCCACACTCTTACAATCTTTACCCAACTACCCTTCTTCATCCCATACTCTCTTCTATTCACCTTATTGTACTTTGAGGTTACATTCTAACACCTCATCACTACCATCTTTATCTCAGTTTCTAGCTCCACCCCCAACTATCCCCAACCACCCTTATATAATGTGGGGTAACCATGTATCATCTCTACATCAACAAATCTAGTCCTTTTTTTTCTTATTATACCTAGCATAAAGTTACCTCCCTCTATGCTGGGGAATTCTGTAGTCTTGTGAGTTACATGGCAACTTTGCATGTGCTGGTTCCACAAAAATTGCATCTGCCACATTCTATAAAGTAACTGGCGTTAGAAAAGACATCCAGCTATAGAAACCTTGCCAAAACTGAGACACTGGAGAAATACATGGTCCCCTGCTTCTGATACATTTCAGTGATTTTTTAACACCATACACTTACACAAGATACTTTCTCTAGATGAATACCAAAGTTTCTTGGCTATCAACAGCAAATCTGACTTAAATATGATATACGGATTGCTGTTTTGAACTAATATTGCTTCCATAACTAATAAAGAATTTTTATTTAGCTTGCTGGCTAATTGCAACACCAGTGATTTGTTAATCACTCTTTTTCTATATCAGTAGTGGTCAAATTTGTCTTAGCACACAGTTATTAATAGATGATTGCTACTGATGATGCTGCAAAGAAATCAGGAATGCAATTCCACCACCCACGCTAGACACTTTTCTTCCAATACTGATATATTTCTGTCTATTCTAACACTACACATCGATATGAGATGCTTTATCAAGACAAACACCAGTGTCCAGGTTTTCAACAGTATACATGCATTGAGTATGATATGCAGAATGATATATATTGCAGCTCTAAGAGGTTTTAACTCCTATTTCTAACAATGTACGTGCTACTCTGCACCATCAGTCACAATTAACAACAACTGAGTTTTTCCATTTTGGTTTTATATTGCATATAGCTGCCTTCGTTATTTCATATATATGGTTAGGGCAGCGGACTCACAGTTCGAGGAATGCGGTTTTGATTCCCAGGCCGGGCGTTGTGTGTGTTTATTGAGCGAAAACACCTAAAAAGCTCCACAAGGCTCCGCCCCAACTTTCTGTCACTCTTTCTTCCTGTTTCTTGAGTAATGCTGTGACGGACTGGTGTACCGTCCAGCTGGGGGAACACATATGCCATAGAAACCAGGAAACTGGGCCCATGAGCCTGGATAGGCTTTAAAAGGGCACATAAATAAACAATATATATATATATATATATATATATATATATATATATTACAAACAAGAGAGTAAATTTCAAATGCAATATCACTGTGAAACCAGCAGTGAAGGATTGGGTATTTACCCTTGGAAGATAGAAAAAAAAATGATGCTAATTGTTGTTGGGGGATGTTTAGATTAATGGTTTAGAGCACTCAGCTAGTCTCTGAGGGGTACCTCATTGCCACCTGTTGGCAACTTTTACGTGTCTTCTAAGGTAAATACCCAAATTTTCTTTACTGCTTTCACAGTTGTACTGTGGGTGAAATTTACTTTCTTGTCTGTAAAATACCAACACATTCAGCTTTTCCAAAGTTAGTTTATTATATATATATACATATATATGTTTATGTGTGCATGAGTGTATATACACACACAAAGTATGGGGGTTCAGTTCACAAGTGATCTAAACGATTAGCTATGCTAGGTAACGGATTACTAGGGCTTCAAGGTTATAGCCAAGATGGTAGTTATGGAGCCATTGCAAATTTCCTAGGTTATATATATATATATATATATATATATATATATATATATATATATATATAATTGAATAAGATAGAGTCAACAAGAAGTACAGTTTGACAGTTATTTGATAATCACTACATGTTTCCATACAACATAGATATATATCATCATCATAATCATCATCATCATCATCATTTAACATCTGTTGTCCCTGCTGGCATGGGTTGGACAGTTTGACGCTAGCTGGTAAGCTGGGGAGCTGCACCAGACCCCAGTCAAATTTAGCATGGTTTCTACAGCTGGATGCCCTTCCTAACACCAACCACATTACAAAATGTGTTGGATGCTTCTATGTGGTAATCACAGGTGTTTTTACATGGTGCTGCATGAGTGCTTTTATGTGGCACCGATACAAGTGCTTCATGCCACCAAAAGGATCGATCTTAACACTCCTGCTGCAGAGTGCGGATCTTCTTGAGTATGGCGAGTGACCAGGTATCTCGGTCCTTTGTTATCTCACCAGAAAGGTTCAGCATCCTGAGGTCATCTTCAGGACTTTGTCCCTTGTCTTCTTGAGTCTCCCACTTCCACATTGAGAGATCAGCTCTTCTTTATGGAACTGTCGGCTTCCATCTGCATCACATGACATGTATATATATATATATATATATATATATGTATGAATGTATGTGTGTATGTATAGATATGTTGTCATAAGTGTTTTTATTGTTCTCACTCTCTTCACAGGCGGTGGACATAGCAAACCCCAACCCGATCAACATGATACTCTTTTGTTCTTTTCTCTTCCACATTCTACCACAATACTGCCCCAAATCTACATTGGAATTTAAAGGAAAGCTACATGAATCAATCACTAAATTGGTAAGCTTTACTAAAATCATTTATTACCCCATTCCTTTGATCATTTATGAAGATTATATTAGAACATTTTTTTGAACGGTAAATGATGAAGTATATATATATATATATATATATTGTTACGAACGCCCGCACGCGAAGCACTTCCTTAACACCGAAGAGGGGACTCGCGCACGCGCGAACGTTCAACACTCAGTGAGCCAGCAAATTCGTCTGTCGGTCACCTGACCGCGATAATAAAGCCCCGGCTGGAGCACGTAACGAAGAACAACACAGGCAAATAGGACGGGGAGGAAGAAACAACACGAAGACCATGCGTTGGGTAACCTTTTCTTTTTACATACATAACATCACAGAATACATTTCAAAACATTACAATAGAGCATTACATAATAACAATTCCAATACATGGCATAACAGTTCAATAACGTTGACAAAGTTTCCAAACAATTACAAGCTTTTCAATAATTTTTACATCGCAAAGTTTGTGTCTCAAGTTTCATTTGACAACAAAGTTCTTCTGCTTCTTTCTTTTGTATTTCTTTTCTTTTCCTTTCTTTTAGAAGCATTTAACAACACAGTTAACAACTCAGAGTTCTTTTTCTCTAAAATAATATAAAAGTATTTACCACAACGAAGTTTGTTTCCTTCAGGTCTGCTACTTCCACTGACCAAGGCAGTCTGCCACTACAATTCCGTCTCTCTGGGACTCTATGCGTTTCTGCTGACCATAACTTTCTCTGTCAGACTTATAATTCTTCTTTCTTCATCTCTGTACAACTGCTTCATCTCCACGGGCAAACTT
>NC_068984.1:73690727-73691272 GCF_001194135.2 Octopus bimaculoides
ACCATAACTTTCTCTGTCAGACTTATAATTCTTCTTTCTTCATCTCTGTACAACTGCTTCATCTCTCTGTCCCTCTCTCTCTCTCTGGGACTCTATGCGTTTCTGCTGACCATAACTTTCTCTGTCAGACTTATAATTCTTCTTTCTTCATCTCTGTACAACTGCTTCATCTCCACGGGCAAACTTCTGTCCCCCAACTGCTTCGGATGACTGCTACCACTCAACACAACCGATCCTGCTGGCTCCCAGAGCTCGGCTGCCCAAAATTCTCTGCTAACTGCTTTTGTCGCCAATTCTCCTTCTCCTATTCATCCCAAATACCATAGCTCATTGTGCTACTTTACCCCCTGCCAAGATGGATCGGTCAGTACATTCCTATCCTGCCGATTTTTAACTTTCGCTGACCGGAAAGGGGCAGCTACGCTAAAAATAGCTGTGGTTGTCGACAAGACAAAGGAAATACCATTCTCCCCAACTGACCAGAGTACGGGTTCAAAACCCAGCCCGGGAAATAGGGATATAATGCTAATTGTATTTTCGGTCGT
>NC_068984.1:73691501-73697389 GCF_001194135.2 Octopus bimaculoides
TATTCTTTAGAAGCCTAGTACTTATTCTATCGGTCTCTTTTGCCGAACCGCTAAGTTACGGGGACATAAACACACCAGCATCGGTTGTCAAGCGATGTTGGGGGGAAAAACACAGACACACAAACATACGCACACATACATATATATATATACACATATATACAACGGGCTTCTTTCAGTTTCCGTCTACCAAATCCACTCACAAGGCTTTGGTCGGCCCGAGGCTATAGTAGAAGACACTTGCCCAAGATGCTACGCAGTGGGACTGAACCTGGGACCATGTGGTTAGTGTGGTTAGTAAGCAAGCTACTTACCACACAGCCACTCCTACGCCTATATATATACAGATGTATATATACACACACACATACACACATATTCTTTTACATGTTTCAGTCAACTGACTGTAACCATGCTGCAGCATTGTTTTGAAGGGTTTTAGTTGAACAAATTTGCACCACGAGTTATTTCTAAAGCCTAGTACTTATTCCATTAGTCTCTTTTGCTGAACTGCTAAGTTATGGGGACTTAAACATACAAGACACAAAGCTACACACTCATAGTTATATATACACACACATACACAAACACACACATATATGATGGGCTTCTTTAGTTTCCATCTAACAAATATACTCAGAAGGCTTCGGTTGGCCTGAAGCTACGGTCGACACTTGCCCAGGATGCTACACAGTGGGCTTGAACCTGATACCATGTAGTTGGGAAGCAAGTTTCTTACCACACAGCTACGTCTGCACCCATAATATATAATATATATTTTGAGTTAAGATGCAAGCCCAATTTATCACAGATGCAATCTTTAATTAATGGAATCTGACTCTCTCGTCATCAAATTATTCTTGATTGTTATCTGATCTGTTGCCACTAGTCCAAATGGTCAATCCAGGAATTTTGTTATGCGCCATTTACATGACACCATCAATGGCTACAACTACGATTTCATGGATACCATTTACATGACACTGGCAATGGCCGTGACTATGATTTCACTCAGCTTGATGAGTCTTCTGAAGCACAGCATATCACCAAAGGTCCTGGTTACTTGTCATCGCTCCCGTGAGGCCTGACATTCAAAGATCATGCTGCTGGCAATAACCACAGTTATGATTTTACAGGTGCCATTCACATGACACTGGCAATGACCATGACAATAATTTCGCTTCGCTTGATGAGTCTTCTGAAGCACAGCATATCGTCAAAGGTCTCGGTTACTTTTGTCATCACCTCCATTAGGTACAAGATTCGAAGATCATGCTTCACCTCGCCCAATGTCTTCTTGGGTCTACCAAGAGATCAGCACTTCTTTACACAACTGTCCCCATCCACAAACACCTTCTCCTCAACTTACGGCCAAGTTCCATTCCAAATGACAGGTCATAAGTCAATCTAGTCATATGTTGGATTTATATTTTTCAACACTATCTTCATTTAAACGCAACTGATGCTTGAAAGTGACTAAGTGAGACACAGTGGCAAGCAGCGGATGCCTGTATCTGAGGATGACCTGCATTGCGAGATGCTGTTATAGTTATTGTACATGCAGCTGGCATAGTTAACGTCCTAAAATGAATTTTTTGTTTATTCATTTATTAGGTCATAAGTTGAGAAGATGTATATATATATATATATATATATATATATATATAAATATATACAAAAATATAGCTAATCGTCAGATCGTAAGTAGAACAATAATTAGATATATATATCTCAGCTGACAATAAATACCAAATGAATTATAAAATAAGTATTTCATATTAATTCATTTGGTATTTATTGTTGGTTGAGATATATATATATATCTAATTATTGTTCTACTTACGATCTGACGATTATATAAATATATATATATATATATATATACACACACACATACACATGTGTGTATTTGTGTGTGTGTGTGTGTGCGTGCGCCTGCCTATGTATATTTGTGTGTTCATATATACATGTTTATATGAATGCATATATTTTCCTTTTTTCTCATCTGTTTCATAGATTAAACTTACTAATCCAAGTGTAAAGCTGCTAAACTATTCAGTTTCAATATTTGGTGAAAGTGCTTCACGCTTCAGCATCTCCAAAGGGAAAACTATTGCAATCCCAGCCAAACAAACGGTTCATTTGCCAGTTACCTATAATAATACATTTGTTGACTCCAAAACAGCAACCCTTGTTCTTACTGGGCGCCGCCAAGGATCAGAACTTGGAACTCATCTTGTCTTCTCTCTGGTTTCTTTCACAACTCAAGTAAGCCCACAGGTAAGAAGTTTGATTTCTTCTTTTACATAAACATCATAAGTGATGAATTAAACAAGAGAGCCTTGATGTCATGTGTGGGGCACCCATTATCTAGATTCAAATTTAAAATTACCCACTGATGAATCTGATAAAAAAAAATCCTTATGAATAAAACCTTTGAAGCCTTGATGCCGAAGTAGAATTTAATATCAGATGCTTACCAATGACATTTGTAAAATAAATAACATATTACATTTTCCTCTGCACAGATGCTCTCTCTTTCTCTCTCTCAGTCACATAACTGGCCCATTTAAAAGCACCCTTCAATCGTTGGGCAATATGTTGTGCTTGTGAAGATCTGTTGAACTGAGTAAAATCATAGTCATAGCTGACGCCAGTGCCGCCTGACTAGCACCTGTGCTGGTGGCATGTAAAAAGCACCATTTGAGCATGGCCAATGCCAATGCCACTTGACTGGCTCTTGTGCTGATGGTATGTAAAAGCACCCAGTACACTCTTAGAGTGGTTGGCATGAGGAAGGGCATTCAGCTGTAGAAACTTTGCCAAACTGGAGCCTGGTGCAGCCTCTCAGCTTGCCTTTTCTCAGTCAAACTGTCTAACCCATGCCAGCATGGAAAGCAGACATTAAACAATAGTGATGATGAATACAAACACATTGATGTCAATAAAATTTGTTTGCAACTAAAATTAATGATTTTGTGAATTTTGCAAAAACGTCCGTCTTCTCTGCCCCACCCCGTATTTAATCTCATAAGAGGTTTATCTTATAAGAATCTTTTTCTATTTTACTTTTTTTTTTTAGAGTGGTAAAGAGAGAGGGAGAGAGAGAGAGAGCGAGAGAGAGAGAGAGAGTGTGTGTTATTTCTTTATTGCCCACAAGGGGCTAAACATAGAGGGGACAAACAAGGACAGACAAAGGGATTAAGTCGATTACATCGACCCAGTGCTTAACTGGTACTTGATTTATCGACCCCGAAGGGATGAAAGGTAAAGTCGACCTCGGCGGAATTTGAACTCAGAACGTAACGGCAGATGAAATACAGCTTAGCATTTCGCCCGATTTGCTAACGTTTCTGCCAGCTCGCCGCCTTAGAGAGAGAGTGTGTGTGTGTGTGTGTGTGTGAGGTACTTAACTTAATAGCAGTTCTTGGTGAGGATTTTGTATCTAGGACCTTATAAATGTGCAAATCATCCATTTCAAATCTTACTGTTCACAATGCAAATAAGCATTTATTCTCGATGGGTGGGGTTTTGATTCTAATCTTCTATAGCTCAAAGTTTTGTCTTCTCTACAGAATGTTATCTCAGTGGATTCTCATTGTTATGAAACCCAAACAATATTGCTGGAATTACAAAACCCTTTCCCTGTTGGCGGGGAATTCTGCATATCAATGACTGAGGAAAATGTAGAGTCAGCATCTATAAAAGGTATCTACTTAGGGAAACCAATACTTCTGACAACAAATTCTCAAGATCTCAATAATCCTGGTAAGGACCATATCACTTTTTCTTTCATATTTTGTATGTTTATTTATATGCATATATTATTAGTGCTATGTGAAAAGTGCTGGCACTGGTGTCACAAAAAAGCACTCAATACACTCTGTGGAGTGGTTGGCATTATGAAGGGCATCCAGCCATAGAAACCATGCCAATACAGACAATGGAGCCCAGTGCAGCCCATAGCCTTACCAGCTCTGGTCAAACCATCCCACCCATGCCAGCATGGACAACAAATTATATCTTCGGCCAGTTAAATTGTGATTCCTTAACAACACTATAAACTACATTTAACTAAGATATCAGTAGCTTGCTGAGTATCTCCTGTTGAGTAATTATTACATGAGAGGATCTGCTAGTGAGAAAATGTAAGTTGCCTGAAGTTTACCTGCTCCACTCCCTCAATTTGGATTTTGATTTGCATTCATAACAACTCAAGTAGCTAACCATGAACTATTAAAAAATGTTTTTCAGTTAATTGAACTTTGATATGGGAAAAGCCTAACAAATTGCCAATAAATAATTTTTGTTCCTGAATGTTTTATACCTACCACAGACTGGTTGAAGCTTACAAATCTTCCTACTCTTAAACCCTTGGGTCTTATAATCACATATCATGATGTATATATATATAAAAATTGGTAATACAATCTATATTCCTTTTATAAATTTATTGAAACAAATGATGCATGTTCTGCATTACATGCGAAAATGAAAGTAAATCTTCATATTTTAATGTAAGCACTGGTGGCGTCAACCAATTTCTTCAAATGGCCAGGGTTGGAATGAACAACTTTTTTGAAGGACGTTGTCTGGGATATCATTGAGAACGTCCTGAATCTGTGTTCCAAGTTCTCCAGTGTGTGATCGGTGCTGCAACATCCCAGCCTCATCACTCCAGAGGATGTTTTCAAGCAATTCAGGCCAATCTTCATACAAGCCTAGCATTAACTTCCCATATTCCATTCTGCAGTTACAGTTGTCAAGTTTTAGCTCCTGCATGTAATGAGGTTTCCACGGACAAAAATTCAATTCTTTATGCAACACTTTACATATTACGTGTCTTGTTAGTCCACTTTCATGTGCTGCTTGACATGTTGATTCTTGTGGGAGGCAATTAAACACCTCCTGCACTGTTGCCACATTATCCACTGATCAGAATGTGTTTGGACAACCACTTCTTGCATCGTTCATAGAGCCTCTGGGTCATCAGCTTTGCATGACAACTTTTTATTGTCTCCAGACATAGTGTTACATGCTTACCTTTCCATGCATGCTACCATCTCTGAATTGAAACAATGGAATTTCATACTTCATAGTGTGCTGCTACCTTAGCTCACTCCTGAACAGTCAAGCAACCAGGTATCTGGGAAATAAGATAATAAGAAAATAAGAAATCCCCATTAGTGTTGTCTGTTTAAAAAATGTTTTCGTCATGACTTCAGTGATACTAAAAGTTCTATAAGCAATTTCCAATGCCTAGTTACTTCCCACCCACACTGTATATATATATATATATATACATATATATATATATATATATCATCATCATCATCTTCATTTAACGTCCGCTTTCCATGCTAGCATGGGTTGGACGATTTGACTGAGTACTGGTGAAACTAGATGGCTACACCAGGCTCCAATCTGATTTGGCAGAGTTTCTACAGCTGGATGCCCTTCCTAACGCCAACCACTCAGAGAGTGTAGTGGGTGCTTTTACGTGTCACCCGCACGAAGGTCAGTCAGGCGGTACTGGCAACGGCCACGCTCAAAATGGTGCAATTTATGTGCCACCCACACAAGAGCCAGTCCAGGGGTACTGGCAACGATCTCGCTCGAAAATCCCACGAAGGCCAGCCAGGCGGCCCTGGCAACGGTCACACTCAAAATGGTGCATTTCATGTGTCACCCTCACAAGAGCCAGTCCAGGGGCACTGGCAACGATCTTGATCGAAAATCCCACGAAAGCCAGCCAGACGTCACTGGCAACGGCCACGCCCAAATTGGTGCATTTCATGTGTCGCCTGCACATGAGCCAGTCCAGGGGCATTGGCAACGATCTCGCACGAAAAATTTCATGTGTCACCCACACATGAGCCAGTCCGGGG
>NC_068984.1:73699962-73701684 GCF_001194135.2 Octopus bimaculoides
TATATATATATATATATATAAATATATATGTATGTATGTATGTATGTATGTATGTATGTATGTATGTATGTATGTATATATATACTATACAAAACCAAGGCAGAACGAATACCTCAAGCCATTTAGAATAATTCACAGTGAATTTTATTCCTTGTAAACTGTAAATTTTCTCTGTCTAAAATATTCATACCTTGTCTCTGATGATGGAATACTGCATGGAATCAAGTACCCTGACCTCTTAATATACTGCAAATCCCCTATTTTGGCTCAGAAAAAATAAGGTGGAGGTCCCCCCATCCCGGAATCATTTTTTGTGTTGAATGAATTCCTGTGACCTTCTAATATTGGAAAATTAGGTTACTTAAGGTGAGCCTGGAAACAGATGGTTTTGGGGTCTTATTGTTTAACTTTTGGTGAGCCATGGTGTAACCAACAACATGGTAAAAATCCCTGCCATTAATTCGGTGTGGATGGGTAATATCTAATAATTCAATCACAACATGGATTACATGGAAAATCATGGATTACATGGAAAAATGCGAGCATGAAAAGTAATATTCTTAAGATTATAAACCTGGAAAAGTACAGGACAAGTTATTACACCTGTAAAAGTATAGGACAAGCTATTACTTCTGGTAAAGTAAAGAATAAGAAACTTTTTGTTTCAAATATTTCAGCTTAAATTAAAATTTAAATATTAAAACTTATTTTATTATAGCTTACAAATAGCACTTATACTTATTTAAGTAGAATTTGGCTAATTTACTACCTTAAGTACAGAAAAAAGTGACTAATTAGACAAACTTAAAAATTAGCTGAACAGTTTTGTACAATAAATTTAAAAGATGAGAACTGTAAAGAGTGATAAATTAGAACTGGTATTCTTTGCTGCAATATTTTAAGCAAAAAGTGTCTTATTCTTTACTTAACTAGAAGCAATAGCTTGTCCAATACTTTTACAGGTCTAATAACTTGTTCTGTACTTTTCCGGATTCATAATCTTAAGAATATTCTTTTCGTGCTCGCATTTTTCCATGAAATATAATTATGTAGGTCGTTTGGGTGAATCCTAGTTGTTTCCTCTTGAAGCACATTTGCTTATTCCATTAATACAACCCAATATGTAGTCTCAGTTGCTGCTAAATGTTAGCCAAAATACATGTTAAAATTGAGAATTACAAAAATATTATTTTGAGAGTTATTGTGTAACAAAACATGAAATTAGAAATTTTGGTATTATTTATTCACCATTATGCATGTTTCATTTGCTGATAGGAATTACGAAGTTTTGCATATTAGATTGACATGTAAGGAATTTCCTATTAGAAATTCTTCAGACAGAGAAATTAAATACTACAAATAATAGAATTTTACATTATTATGTACAAATTCATTTTGTTTTTCTATTACAGCAAAACGAAATAAAAAATTGAAAAGTTTCCACTGCCAAACACATCCTATTTATCTACCAGAATCTGGGAAAGGAAGTATTGAGGTTATTTTCTTGCCATTCTTCATGGGAACTGCCCATTGCAATGTCATATTGAGTAATTCAGTAATCGGTGATTTTATCTATGAAATTAAAGCTCTGTCCAAAACACCTTTGGCTACTCCACTGAAAAATTTCATTCCAGATAGAGGTAAGAAGACAAATGAATCTGTGTTTGTGTGTTGGGTTGTGTGTGTGTGTGTGTGTGTGTGTGTGTGTGTGTGTGTGTGTGT
>NC_068984.1:73701963-73709704 GCF_001194135.2 Octopus bimaculoides
CACATAATACACCATTTCAAGCGTGGCCTTTGCCAGTAAGACATCCGAGCGAGATCGTTGCCAGTGCCGATGGACTGGCTCCTGTGCAGGTGGCACGTAAAACACACCATTTTGAGCATGGCCGTTGCCAGTACCCACCTGACTGGCCCTCATGCCTGTGGCACGTAAAAGCACCCACTACACTCTCAGAGTGATTGGCGTTAGGAAGGGCATCCAGCTGTAGAAACTCTGCCAAATCAGATTGGAGCCTGGCGTCGCCTTCTGGTCCACCAGTCCTCAGTCAAATCATCCAACCCATGCTAGCATGGAAAGCGGACATTAAACAACAATGATGATGATGATGATGTGATCCAAGCACAGCTGCTTGAGTCTGAGTGAACTCTGCTAAATGTAACCTTGAGCCAAGTGATGATCTTTAACGTATCACACAGGTGAGGCTGCTGTGATTTCGGCGCGAAACGAATCAGTAGCGGCACAGATTTCGTGATGGAGGGGTTAACGATCACTTCCATGCTGATGCTTGCTGATGAAGCTAAGTCATATTAATGCCAATGCAGAAACTAGTCCGCGTAAATCCACATGTACGTAAGTCGATTGTCTTAACATATTTTGCCTTCGTTTTGATTTCTGTAATAATTTCCAGTGTACTTTTGGCGATTTAGTAACGAGTTTTGACTGTTATTTCAAGCAGGTAGACATACTTAGTATGTCTTTTGATTTATTATATATATATATATATATATATTTATACTTGATTGTTAATGTTAGTCATCTGAAAATTTTTAGTCTGCCTTCTCTATTTACATCTATACATCATCATCATCATCATCATCATCATCATCATTTAACTTTGTTTGTCCATGCTGGCATGGGTTGAACAGTTTGGCTGGAGCTGGCAAGCCTAAAAACTGACCTAGACTCCAGTCCGATTTGGCATGGTTTCTATGGCTGGATGCCCTTCCTTAACACCAACCACTTTACAGAGTGTAATGGGTGCTTTTGCATGGCACTATACAGGTGCTTTTACTTGATAACACATGGGTGCTTTTATGTGGCATCACATGGGCCTTTTTACGTGGTATTACACAAGTGCTTTTATATGACACCAGTGTAGGACTCTTACAGGTCAATCCTCACTACCAAGGGGACTGGTCTTAACACTTCTGCTGTGGAATACAGGTCTTCTTGAGTACAGCAAGGCATCAGGCATCTTGGTCCTTTGTCATCTTACCTGAAAGGTTTAGCATTGTGAGGTCGTTCTTCAGTACTTCGTCCCATGTCTTCCTGGGTCTCCCACTTTCACCTATCCCATCTACTTTGAGAGATCAGCATTTATTTATAGAGTTGGCTTCCATCTGCATCACATGACTAAACTAATGCAGCTTTCTCTCTTGCACACAGCAACTAATTTCTCTTATACTTAATCTTTCTCTCAATACACTAGCACTCTGTTGAACATGTACACTTACATTACACATCCAATGAAGCATACTAGCCTCATTCTTCTCTAACCTTCACATGTCCTCTACATTCAGAGCCCACATCTTACTACCATGTAGAATTGCTGTTCATTTACATGCATCATAAAATCTTCCTTTCACTTGGAGAAAGAAACCTTTCATAGACAACAGAACTAACCACTCACTAAACTTCCTCCATCTTATTCTTATTCTAGCTATCACACTCTCTGTGCATCCTCTCCCACTACTAATTTGATTCCCTAGGTAGCCTAAATTATCTACTACCTTTAATGAACCACCAGAACTTTTCAAAGAATCAATTTCCTGAGTCTCTATAGTTTTTATAGATCCTGCGCATCTTCTATATATGAACACTACCTTCTCTGATAACCTTTCTATTGCTCTGCTACACCTCTTGTGTGTCCATCACATAAATTTCTTTTTCTGTTTATTTGAATCATTGTCTCCATATCTGCTCACTCAGATTCCCCTTATAAGTACTCTTACCCTGTTGACTTGGTCCTCTGTAAAGATATCAGGGTGTAAGTTCAAATCATTTGAGCGCTACTAAGTGTTTTCTATACTGAGATTCTCTCAATCTCATCTATTGATTCTATACACACACACACACACACACACACACACACACACACACACACACACACACACACCAATCGGTAAGAAGAGGCAGGATCCATGGAATGTCAAACTCCACTGACTATGTAAAATTTGTAACAGTAGTAAGGAAAACAAAATCTAATAATAGCTTCATACATATATAACATGCAAAACATGACACAACAAATATCTTGCAATACAACATAACATTTATTTATTTATTATCTGTTTGTGGTTGCAGAGGAATCAAGTCCGTATTTTGGGAAGAGAAAGAAAAATGTCAGTACCAAAGAATATAAAACACTCGTATACTGGAAGTGTGAAGTGGAGGAGATTTTGCAGAAAGTCATCTGGATTCCATTAGTCAATTCAGCCAAAGAAAAAGCTTTGATTCAGTTAGCCAAAATGGTATGTTTACAAGTATATATATATATATATATATATATATATATATATATAGATATATACATCATCATCATCATCATCATTTGAAGTCCATTTTTCATGCTATTATGAGCTGGACAGTTTGACAGGAGTTTTCTAGGCAGAAGAGTGCACCAGGCCTCACTCTCTGTTTTGGCATCGTTTTTACGACTGGACACCCTTCATAATACCAATCACCCTACAGATATATATATATATATAATTGGCAGCAGAAGTGGTGGTAACTGTCTGCTGCTGGTGATGTAAACAATGAAGTACTTGTACACACTACTGAACCATATGAGAGTTTCTCTTGTGATAAATTTCACATTATTATATGTTCTAACACTTTTAAGTGGTGTTAAATTGTACGATATATATGGCGTAGCTGTGTGGTAAGAAGCTTGCTTCCCAACCATATGGTTTTAGGTTCAGTCCCACTACATGGCATCTTGAGGAAGTGTCTTCTACTATGGCCCTATGGCCTCAGGCCAACCAAAGCCTTGTGAATGGATATGGTAGACAAACTGAAAGCAGTCTGTTGTATGTGTGTATGTATCATCTTCGTTTAACGTCCGCTTTCCATGCTAGCATGGGTTGGACATATATATATATATATATATATATATATATATATATATATATATATATAGCAATAAGAAAATGGAGGGGAATATGAGGTACTCATCAACTTGCAGACACTGTATTCCATTGATTAATCTGTTTATTTTATAACTAAATTGACAAAAAACACAATATACAGACACTTATGACATACCACGTCATATCAACAATTAAGATTTCAAATTTAATGGACATCTAGCAATTGGAGAAGGTACAAGATAAGCAGTGCATGACCTTGCAGGTGGGACCCAGTTAGAATTTTTTTCAGGTTGAGTAGCTCATCCTGCTTAAAAGGTTTCAGAATAAAAGTTGTGAAATGATAATGAATGAAATACCCATGTTTCCAAAAGGGAATTATTCAAACCCCAAAGAATTGTTCTCAGCACAGGGCTATAATGCTTCCCCATGACTCCTGCACGTGATCAAATATGCATATATCATCAGTCACTAAGGGACATGATCAACTGGTTAATGTCAAGCAACTGACCAGAAAATCTGTGGTATTGAGCAGAATACTTGTTGTAGCCCATCTTTTACTCCAACACAAAACTTGTACATCATAACACTTCCAATCAGTTAAGATCAGGAGCCACGAGAGCCACTGCCTGGTACTGTACTAGAAAATATCATCATCATCATCATCATCATCATCATCATCACCATCACCACCATCACCATCACCACCATCACCATCATCATCATCATCATCATCATCATCATCATCATCATCTAATTTTCATATCCTGTTGTAATTTCTTTAATTCAGCAAATGTCAGAATTGGAGTATTATCGTCGCACACTTACCAACACTCTGGAAAGCTCTTCTCGAGCTGCTGAAGCTTATGCTGCAATGACCAGTTTAACAGAGAATCTTCTCAGAAGTTGGCATAAAGTAAGTATGGAATTTTAAATCATTCAATAATGAAGATACCATCCACAGCAACATTAAGTAAGGTTAATCATCATCATCATCATCATCGTCGTTTAACGTCCGCTTTCCATGCTAGCATGGGTTGGACGATTTGACTGAGGACTGGTGAAACCAGATGGCTACACCAGGCTCCAATCTGATTTGGCAGAGTTTCTACGGCTGGATGCCCTTCCTAACGCCAACCACTCAGAGAGTGTAGTGGGTGCTTTTACGTGTCACCCGCACGAAGGCCAGTCAGGCGGTACTGGCAACGGCCACGCTCAAGATGGTGTATTTTATGTGCCAGTTCATGGAGCATAGAAATAAATAAGCTCTGTTGTAGAAAAAAAAAAGGAAAGTAAAAAAGGAGATTATTTTGACCTGCAGGCATATTCCCCTATTGTTGCTCATGAAATTTAAATAAGACCCTTAGGATGAATGATAAATAACAATAGATGTCTAAGTGAAAGTATGATAAATGCTAAAACCATTAGCAATTATTTCTTCACTATTTGTTGATGTATGCAGTTGACATCATAGCTATGTTGGGTATGTAACTCTGCTTTTCTTTCATATATCAGATTCTACACACTCTAACTTGAGTGTATGTTGAGTGCATTGTGCTTTTGCACCACAAATACAATGTGTGTGTGGGGGGGCAGTTGTTCAAAGCTGATGTTTCCCTCCATCTTCCTTCAGTTTAGGAAGTATTAAAAAGCTGAATATAATTATGCTCTGAGATAAAAAGAAAAACAGACCAATATAAGTAAGTGATTTATATTATTTTGATTCATTACGCAAGTATGGAAGATAATACTAGATATGTTAACAGTCTTTTTAGTTCTTCTCAGAGAAGCATAGTCTTAAAAATACTGGCTGATGTAGTAATTGGAGAATTACTAAGTAATTACACAGTCATCATCATCATCATCATCATCATCATCATCATCACCACCACCACCACCATCATCATCATCATCCGCTGCATGGCTGAAACAAGTAAAAGAATAAAAGAAAAGAATATGTGCGCATGCGCGTGCACACACACACACACACACACACACACACATCCACATACCTACCCACTATCACATTCCAGAGTAAAAACTACAATTAGTTGATAGCTTCCGTTACCTAGGTGACCAAGTCAGTAGCAGGGGTGGATGCTCTGAAAGTGTAGCTGCTAGAATAAGAATAGCCTGGGCAAAGTTTAGAGAGCTCCTACCTCTGCTGGTAACAAAGGGCCTTTCACTCAGAGTAAAAGGTAGACTGTATGACGCATGTGTGCGAACAGCCATGCTACATGGCAGTGAAACATGGGCCGTGACTGCAGAGGACATGTGTAAACTTGCAAGGAATGAAGCCAGTATGCACCACTGGATGTGTAATATCAGTGTGCATACACGACAGAGTGTAAGCACTCTGAGGGAGAAGTTGAACTTAAGAAACATCAGATGCGCTGTGCAAGAGAGACGACTGTGCTGGTACGGTCTTGTGTTTCAAATGGATGAGAACAGCTGTGTGAAAAAGTGTCACACCCTAGCAGTAGAGGGAACCTGTGGAAGAGGTAGACCCAGGAAGACCTGGGATGAGGTGGTGAAGCACGACCTTTGAACATTGGGCCTCACTGAGGCAATGACAAGTGACCAAGACCTTTGGATATATGCTGTGCTTGAGAAGACCTAGCAAGCCAAGTGAGACCTTAAGTGTGGCCTATGCTAGTGCAGCATAACCAGCCCATTTAAGAGAACCCTTCAATCATTGGGCAATAAACTGTGCTTGTGAAGACCTGTTGGGGCAAGTGAAATTGTTGTCTTGGCCGATGACAGTACTACCTGATTGGCACCCATGCCAGTGGCACGTTAAAAGCACCATTCGAGCGTGATTGTTGCCAGTGCCAGCTGACTGGCCCACATGCTGGTGGCACATAAAAAGCACCATTTGAGTATGGTCAATGCCAGTGCTGGCTGACTGGTCCTGTACCAGTGGCATGTAAAAAGCATCATTTGAGTGAGGCCATTGCCAGTGCTGCCTGACTAGCTCCAGTGCCGATTGCAAGTAAAAAGTACTATTCAAGCGTGGTTGATGCCAGTACCGCCTGACTGGCCCTCATGTCAGTGGCATGTAAAAAGCACCCACTACACTCTCGGAGTGGTTGGCATTAGGAAGGGCATCCAGTTGTAGAAACTTTGCCAAATCAGACTGGAAACTGGTACAGCCTTCTGGCTTGCCAGCCCCCAGTCAAACTGTCCAACCCATGCCAGCATGGAAAGCGGATGTTAAGTGACAGTGATGATGATGATGATATAAATATATTTATACATATATATATATATATATATATATATATATGTAGATCATCATCATCATTATCATCATTTAACATCCGCTTTCCATGGTAGCAAGGGTTGGACGATTTGACTGAGGACTGGTGAACCAGATGGCTGCACCAGACTCCAATATGCTGTACTTGAGAAATAGACCCATTAAGACAAGTGAAATCATACTCATGGCTGATACTGGTATCATATAACTGGTACCTGTGCTGGTGGTATATAAAAGCACCCATTACACTCTTGAAGTGGTTAGCATTAAGAAGGGCATCCAGCCATAAAAACCATGCCAAATCAGACTAGAGTATGGTGCAGCTCCTCAGCTTGCCAGCACTGGTCAAACCATATAACCCTTGCCTGCCTGGACAGCAAATGTTAAATGATGATGATGGATGGATGGATGTATATATGTACAAGATAATTGCAATAATTTTCAAATAATTTTTGTGAAGTTAGGCAAAATATACTTATAAAACAACACACCAGAACAACCTTGTAAAAAGACTTTTACATTGAACTTGTGGAATCTTTCCCCGAAATATTACAGAAACCTTTTAGCATTTACACTGACCATATTTGGCCCAAGTATTCTACCTGTTTTTATGTTCAAACCAACCATTGCTGGCCTCTCACATTTATCCTACAAT
Organism: Octopus bimaculoides; assembly: GCF_001194135.2. NCBI lineage: Eukaryota > Metazoa > Mollusca > Cephalopoda > Octopoda > Octopodidae > Octopus > Octopus bimaculoides. The sequence goes on from NC_068984.1 coordinate 73,708,979, forward strand.
GTCATTCTATAAATAACCACATCATCAAAATCTTGGTGCAACAATCAATGCATGATTAATTCAAAACAATGGTAATAATTATTACATTTGTCAGAGTAATTAGTATGCTAACTGGTTAAACAATTTCTCTTTGTATTTAGTAATTGACTTGACATTATCTTACACATTTTAAGGTGGTGAGCTGGCAGAAACATCAGCACGCCGGGCGAAATGCTTAGCAGTATTTCGTCTCTGCCACTACATTCTGAGTTCAAATTCTGCCGAGGTCAACTTTGCCTTTCATCCTTTCAGGGTCGATTAAATAAGTACCAGTCATTCACTGGGGTCAGTATAGTCGACTTAATCCATTTGTGTCCTTGTTTGTCCCCTGTGTATAGCCCCTTGTGGGCTGTAAAGAAATAAGAAACATTAGCATGCCGAGTGAAATGCTTAGCGGTATTTTGTCTGTCTTTATGTTCTGAGTTCAAATTCCACTGAGGTCGATTTTGCCTTTCATCCTTTTGGGATCGATAAATTAAGTACCAGTTGCATACTGGTGGTCAATCTAATCAACTGGCCCCCTCCCCAAAAATTTCGGGTCTTGTGCCTAGAGTAGAAAAAAAAAAAAATTATCTCACACATTTTGCCTAACATTTTAAAATATATGTTTGTTTTATTTTTTATGTTTGTTTCTTTATGTGCATTGTCTGTAGGAAAGGAAGACTTTGACATTCAATATCGAATACA
>NC_068984.1:73710084-73712684 GCF_001194135.2 Octopus bimaculoides
TCGTGAAATTAATGTGCAAGTGGCTGAGCACTCCACAGACACGTGTACCCTTAACGTAGTTCTCGGGGATATTCAGCGTGACAGTGTGACAAGGCTGACCCTTTGAATTACAGGCACAACAGAAACAGGAAGTAAGAGTGAGGGAAAGTTGTGGTGAAAGAGTACAGCAGGGTTCGCCACCATCCCCTGCCGGAGTCTCGTGGAGCTTTAGGTGTTTTCGTTCAATAAACACTCACAACGCCCGGTCTGGGAATTGAAACCACAATCCTATGACCGCGTGTCCGCTGCCCTAACCACTGGGCCATTGCGCCTCCACACATCTGATCATAGGCCTGCTTGATCAATACTGACATGAAGTTAACAATGTTACTGCCAGAATATGCATTATAAACACTATCGACATTTCGTCACCATCACCATCGTCATCGTCGTCATCATCATCTCCAGTACTGCCACCACTTCCATCTTCATTGTCATTATCATCATCATCATCAACATCATGATTTGTCCCCAAAATTCTGAGGTGTTCGTTTGTGGTGTTAGTATGTCAGATCATATATTTTGCAGTCTTACTTCAGACACTTTGTTGTGTCCTTTAATAAAACACATAGCTACAGATCACAAAGATACGGGTTCAAATCTCACTAAAATCTCTTTCTTGTTTCCCTGCACAACATACATAACCACAGATCTCAAAGTCATAATTTTAACCCATAATTTCATTTTACATCATAATCTCAACTCAAAGGTTGACTTTGCCTTTCATCCTTCTGGGGTTGATCAAACAAGCACCAGTTGAGCACTGGGGTCGATGTAATCAGCTTAGCCCCACCCCCTAAAATTGCTGGTCTCATGCCAAAATCTGAAACCTATGTAGCATCCTGAATTGATGCAATTTAGGCTTTACTTCCTGCCCAGTAATCTGTTGTCTTGTATTTGTGAAGGTGCATGGCTCAGTAGTTAAAGCATTGAGCTCACAATCATGAGGTGGTGAGTACAATTCCTGGACCAGACTGCATTCTTGAGCAAGACACTTAATTTCATGTTGCTCCAGTTCACTCAGCTGTAGAAATGAGTTGTGACATCATTGCTGCTGAGCTGTATCGGCCTTTACCTTTCTCTCAGATAATATCCGTGGCATAGAGAGGAGTGGCTGGTATGCATGGGCAACTGCTGGTCTTCCACAAACAACCTTGCCCAGACTTGTGCCTCAGAGGGCAATTTTCTAACAGCAATCTCATGGCCATTCATGACTGAAGGGAGGTTTTACCCTTTACACTGTGTTTGTTCCAGAAATCAATATTTGTCCCAAAAACCATTGCTAGATTGGCATGGCATACTACAAGAATGCCTGGTGGTATTCAGTTATGACCATTCTGAATTCTGAATTCAAAACCTATAGCAGCTCACTTTGTATTCCATCCTTTGGAAATCAATGAAATATATAATACAGTAATTCTGGCATTACTGAATGGATGCATTCTTGAAAGCTTTACCATAATTGCAAAATATCATAATGCAAAACAATTTTTTCTATTGACTTCCATGTTATAAACCAAGATGCATTTTTACCAAAAGCAAAGCAGCACCCCCAATAACTTGAATTTCCATAATGTGAAGACTGTGTACCAAGAGCTCGATTTAGTCACACCCAAGAAATTTGTAGGCACTTTATCACTTTTAAAAACTTATCAACATTTATAGGTTCATATTTGATAGTACTTGTGAAAGAGAAAGTTTTGTATAGTTTTCTTGATATTTCTTTATTGACTCCTTACTTATTTTTTTCTGTCATTTATGTATATATTATTATTATTTCTGTTTTTTCCTTTCTGTCAGAGAACATACTTGGATTACGAAATGAACATTTCCGGGTACCAGTGACCTTTAGTGCTGATTCCAGTGGACATTTTGAATGTCAAGTAAGAATATGTCCTTTAACAGCATCATCATCATCATCATCATTATGAAGGTGGTGAGCTGACAGAATTGTTAGCATGCCAGTCAAAATTCTTAGAGGTATTTTGTCCATCTTTATGTTCTGAGTTCAAATTCCACCAAAGTTGACTTTGCCTTTGAATTTCCTCATGTATCTCTTCATTCAGTTAAGTGAGTGTGACAAGCCAAGTTTCTGTAAGAAGCCTATGGAACTGTCAAGTTGCATGAGGCAAAATCAGATGATTTCAAATAGTAATAATAATAATAATAATAATAATAATATATAATGTCTCAGAACATAATGACCACTAAGCATGCTGTACATTCTGCTAACAATTCTGCCAACTTGCCACATGAGAGAGTGAAAAGACTTTTTCTTTATATTCAACAACAAAAAACAAGTTTACAAAGAGGCAACGTAAGAGCTGATTAAAAGTTAGATGAAGTAACATCATTAATTGCAAACTTTAATGGTCACAGTACCCAGAAGCAAGCTTGTGCAAGTCATTCATTTCTGAAACTTTAGTTCTGAAGCTGAGTTATTCGTATCACAAAATTAAGAAAGAAAAATGAATAAATTATGCTCAGGTGCAGGAGTGGCTGTGTGGTAAGTAGCTTGCTTACCAACCACATGGTTCCGGGTTCAGTCCTACTGCGTGGCA
>NC_068984.1:73712694-73718416 GCF_001194135.2 Octopus bimaculoides
ACCACATGGTTCCGGGTTCAGTCCTACTGCGTGGCACTTTGGGCAAGTGTCTTCTACTATAGCCTCAGGCCGACCAAACTGAAAGAAGCCCGTCGTATATATGTATATGTGTGTGTGTGTGTCTGTGTTTGTCCCCCCAACATCACTTGACAACCGATGCTGGTGTGTTTATATCCCCGTAACTTAGCTGTTCAGCAAAAGAGACCGATAGAATAAGTACTAGGCTTCCAAAGAATAAGTCCTGGGGTCGATTTGCTCGACTAAAGGTGGTGCTCCAGCATGGCCACAGTCAAATGACTGAAACAAGTAAAAGAGTAAAAGAGTAAAGAGTATAGTGTTATTTTAATGGTTATTGGCAATATGGATATAGTATTTGTTTTTTAGACATCAATAACTTTCAAAAATTTTCTCCCAGTCTTATGGATTCCATGAGCACAAAAAGTATTGAGAAACCCTGCCCTTGTGAACATCATGCATTCATGAAGATTTTATACAAGAAGCTTTTATTCTTTCCTTTCTTTCTTTTCAACAGATTTTATTGTCAGCAAAGGATGACATACGTCTTTATAAACTTGAATGCACAGCTTATCCAAAAGGAAGTAAAATAGAAATAGAATTTCAGACTCCTGTTTTACAGAAGACAGTACAGGATATCCCAATTGTAAGTGGGAATTAACTTGTCGTATTTTATTTCATTCATTACCCATTTCAATACTGGCTCACCTGACACCAACACTGCTCTCGTATCTCCAAGCAACTAACGTGTGTGTATATGTGTGTGTGTGTGTGTGCTCATGTGTGTTTGTATGTGTGAATCATTGTACAAAATGATGCTAGCGTAAAAGATAGAATCAACACTCAATACATAGAGCAAAGTTATATTTGAAATTTAAGTTGAAGACTTCAAAAGTCCATGACTTGGTAGCTACCAATTACAATTAGATTTTCTTTACCCGTTTACTGCAGAAATCAGATATATCCATTCAAAATTTCATTACCCTAAACCATGGGAAAGCAGTTTTATATACCAATCTATCTTTTGTTAAGGAATGTTATGTTTGAGACTACTTTCTGTTGAAGTGCAAGCATAACTGTGTGGCAAGAAGCTTGCTGGCCTTGGGGAAATATTACCTGGTTTTGAACTAGGTAAAGGTTGATGTGCAAACTCTGCCTCAAATATACTCTGTCTGACCCATGCAAGCATAGAAAAGTAGATATTAACTGATGATGATATGTCAAGTTTACTAAGGTAACATGACTTGCAGAAAATGCCAATTCTATATTTTGGTAGATATTTAACCCTTTAGCATTTAAACCGGCCATCATCATCATCATCATCATCGTTTAACGTCCGCTTTCCATGCTAGCATGGGTTGGACGATTTGACTGAGGACTGGTGAAACCGGATGGCAACACCAGGCTCCAATCTAATTTGGCAGAGTTTCTACAGCTGGATGCCCTTCCTAACGCCAACCACTCAGAGAGTGTAGTGGGTGCTTTTACGTGTCACCCGCACGAAAACGGCCACGCTCGAAATGGTGTCTATCCGGCCAAAAGTATTCTGCCTATTCTATGTTCAAACTGACCAGATCTAGTCTTTCACACCAACCCTACAATAACATTTTAAAGACTAACAGCTACCTCATCAAAATCTCATAGCTACAAGATAATGCATGATTAGTTCAAAACAATGTGGATAAAAAAGCATTAATTATGGCAGAATAATGTGAACACTAAAGGGTTAACATCATTCCTAAAATACCCATGGAATTTGATTTTGGAGTTAAAGGTTTAAGGACTTTAACAAACTACACTGTCAATGTGGTCACTTGATATATTAGAAATTTTCTATATAATCAGATATATTCACTCAAAATTTCAGTGCTCTTAGCAGTGGAAAGCAGTTTTATATACTAGTCTATCTTCTTTTGAAGTATGCCATGCTTGAAACTATTTTTGAAATTTCCCTGTCACTTTCAGTGTTTTGTAAATATTTGTTTATTTGTTTATTTCAGATAAATCCAACCAGTAATATCTGGAACCTGAAAGCTATTGTTGAAGGAGATCCATTCTCAGGACCAGAGAGTTTGGTTGTACCAGCGAATACCACTGCTTTCTATCCTATCTGTTACAGACCAGCACTAGAAGAGGGATATAAAGTAAGTTTTTCTCACTATTCTTAATCTCAGTCAACACTTCTATAGACTATGCATCATTGTTTCAAATTTTGCCACAAGGCCAGCCCATAGACTCTGTGTAGTCAAACCTTTCATGTGTGTGTGTGTGTGTGTGTGTGTGTGTGTTGTGTGTGTGTGTGTGTGTGTGTGTGTGTGTCTGTGTATGTTTACATTCTGCACTGAGCTACAAGTAGTGATGTTTTTTGACTTCTCCTCTCAACAGATTATTCTCAAGTTCTGTACTTTCTAAGATAAGATGAATACAAAAAAATCTGGTAAATATTAACAACCATAAGAGCATCCAGCTATGACAACAATGCCTCAAAAAAAAATAAAATTATGTTGTCTAACCCATGCTAGTATGGAAAAACAAATGTAATATCAATGAATGAATGAACTTGGGAAGATAAATGACTGAGGTGTTTTCCTTAAATGGATTAAGGATGCATCTCTGGAGTAATACAGAATATGCTGTTGGAAGTAAAGTAGCAGATCTTGGTGAGGAAGGGAAATAGTAAGCTGGGATGTAGGATGTTTCTCAAAGCAGAGTTTTGCATATGATTGTATGTAATTTTCCTCTCTGAAGTACAATGATGAAGGTAATTACAAAGATGATAATAATAATCTCAGTTCAATAGCAAAGATACTATCTTTGCCATTAAAAAATGTGAGTGGGTCAGCTTGTCTGCTATATGGCTATATGGCTAAACAGTTCATGAAGGCAGTTATCAATGTTTTCCATTCCTTTCTTTTACTCACAAGAAACCTGGCATAGGTAATTGCTGATTATGATCATATAAAAGTAGTGAATCAGTTGTGATCACACCAAGAAAAATGAATTAGATTTCATATGGCTAAAGATTAAATCTAATCACTAAAAACAAAATCTAAAAGAGCAGCAGAAAATGAACACACTGATAGTCAACTGTAGTGAATAATTATACAAGTATGTCTTCACATGGGTGATATTTTTACAAACTACATGTTCCATGTATAATTAAAAAGTAATGACGTCTTATCAAAGAACCCACAGTTAGACTGTTTTGCTGTTAAGGTCTAATAAGGCCAAAATATCTTCAGAAGTATTGCTGAACTGCTAAGGATCAGAATAACTCCCCACTGCATTACATATAATAATTTGTCTGTCTTGCTTGAGTCTTCAGGTTCAAGCTTTTGTTTATCCTTTTACATCATGTATAAGGGACTGAGATACAAGAATCCTTCCTGACCAGGGAGCCAATCAGTTGCAGGATTTACCCTGCCGCAACTGTTGCTGATGTTAATTTTCAGTTGAGTGGATTGAAGCAACATGAATTGAAGAATTTTGTTCAAGGGAAGACTGCATCACATGGTCTGGGGATTGATCCAATCAATTTACAGTCATGAACCCAGTACCCTAACCCCTGCACCACTCATCTTCACCACTAATAATGACTTTTGAATAATAGGAGCAGGCGTGGCTGTGTGGTAAGAAGCTTGCTTCCCAACAACATGGTTCAGAGTTCAGTCCTACTGCATGGCACTTTGGGAAAGTGTCTTCTGCTATAGCCTCAGGCCAATCAAAGTCTTGTAAGTGGATGGAAACTGAAAAAAACTGAAAGAAGCCCATCGTGTGTGTGTGTGTGCCTTTGTGGCTGTCCCTGTAAGTTAGCAGTTCGACAAAAGAGAACAATAGAATAAGTATTATGCTTAAATAAATAAGTCCTGAGGTTGAGTTGTTCAACTAAAACCCTTCACGGTCGTGCCCCAGTATGGCCACAGTCAAATGGCTGAAACAAAGAAAAGAAAGAATTGTTAATACTATTTATGCTACTGTTTATGGCTTCAGTTTTGGTGCAAGACAAGCAATTTTAAAGGAGTGTAAGTCAGTTACATGAAGCCCAGTGTTTAACTAGAATTTATTCTGTTGACCTGGAAAGATGAAAAACAAAGTCAACTTCAGCAGAATTTGAATCCTGAATGTTAAATGTGAGAAGAAATACCATTATGTAGATTTTGTCTGACAAGGTAACGATTCTGCCAGCTCACCGCCTTATTCCAACTACTACTAACAGTAGAATTGGAATATTTAGTATAAAATAAGGCAGTGAGCTAGCAGAAATGTTAGCACGCTGGGCGATATGCTTAGCAGTATTTCATCTGTCTTTACATTCTGAGTTCAAATTCCGCCGAGGCTGACTTTGCCTTTCATCCTTTCATGGTTGATAAATTTAGTACCAGTTGCGTACTGAGGTCAATCTAATCGACTGCCCTCCCCCGCCAAAAAAATTTCAAGCCTTGTGCCTAGAGCAGAAAAGAATATTTAGTTTGAAATATTGCTGGTGTTGTTGTTTGTGGTATTTAACTTGAAGTTTCGCTCAAAGCAGTCTTACAAGCAATAGTATTTCAGACGTAGCATATTGAGAAATACTTCATCCAATGTTTCCTTTCGTACAACAGTCAGGTGTGATTTGAGGTAAATCTAATTGCCATATATATCCAGCAGGTTATACAACCACATAGATGCTCCCTCATTGGTTTGTGTGAAGCCAATAGTTAAAGAAGGGTGGAAGGGAGAGCTGTCGTAATGTTTGAGTAATTATAATTTCTCATTACAGGGCAAGTTAGTGCTGATGAATGGAAATGCTGTTATTGAAGACATAAATCTGGTTGGTAATGCCACAAGCCCTCTCGCAATGGGGGAGATTGTTATCACTTCTGAAGTGAAAGCCAAGTAAGATTCTAGAATCAAATATATCTGTCTACCTGTTTGTTTACTTAATCTTTTTTTTTTACCTTGTTTCAGTATTGCCTGCATACATAAAGCTCATGAATGACCAAGTTGTTAGGCGAGGTACTAGATAAATTACCTGAGAGATTGGTAATTTGGTCTGCTCATGTTTACAGCATTACTTTGTATTGTTTGTTGCAAAGGTCTCTAACTCACAAATGGTCCAGTCCAATAACAAATCATTTATTTTGTTAGTAAAAAGTCATAACACAATAATTATGTAGGAATATTGTTGTCAACAAAAAAACAAAAAAAAACATTCAAATAGAGAAGTGCTGAAGAGGTCACAATGTGTGAGAAAAAAACTTTGACAAAGAACCTAAAATAATAGTAATAGTGCTGAAGTGAAGACTAAATATATAGTGCATGTGTTTAATTGGCAATATATGACCATCCCTAAGTATAACAATATGTTGTTATTATTTTCTCTAAATTCCAGTGCAATACATGTATTGAATGTTCCAAACCGCACTAAGAAGAGGCTGACTTATGAGGCAAGTAGCAAGTAATTGACTCTAAACTATTTGAAACTTTTATTTTCCACTCCCGATCCCATTGTTATTTCTTTGGAAGTACCTGCTTCACGCAAACATTTGAGGCCATCGATATTATAAATTAAGATCATTTAATAATTGGGTTAGTCTTCACACTCTAACTCACTAAAGCTTACTTGCACTCTCTCTCTCTCTCTCTCTCTCTACCCCTCTCTCTCTCTCTCTCTCCCCCCCTCTCTCCCTTCCTCTCTCTCTCCCTTCCTTCCTCTCTTTCTCTCCCT
>NC_068984.1:73719490-73721134 GCF_001194135.2 Octopus bimaculoides
TTTGCTAATCACTACATTATATATGTTTAAACTAACATAAATCATGTAAATATTGTTCAAGCCATAGTTGACTTATCTTCACCTATATTTATCTGTGTTTTGGTTCTCCAGACAAACATAAAAAGTTTTCATTCCACCAATTACACTTCTCTCCTTTTCATTTCCATTGGCAGGTACAATCAAACGTTCCATTCACTAGTGGAAATCCGTTCGTGTCAGTGAGTAGCGCCCAAGTGGCCATGTACAACCTTCACGTCCGGCCAACCATGGGAGGTACTTTTGAAGGAATCATCAACTTCGTTGTCAAGAAGAGAGTGAAAACGTTCGTTAGATTGTTTTTTTTTGTTTTGTGTTGTTGTGTTTTATGTTTTTGGATTCATTCCCACTGCACGCTAACCTAAGCAACTCTCTGAGACTGACCAAATGCTTTTGTAAATTATTTCAGTTAGTGGAAACTAGATAGAACCCCATCGCATGCATGTGTCTATGTGCAGACATACATATGCTGGACTACTGAGAAATCTGCTGTTACTATAACCAGATTACAAGTTCAGGTTTATACCTGCAATTACTGGGGCACTGGAATATGTAACACACTGCCTAAATACCAATCGTGAGAAATTAGGTTTCTCAAAACCAGAAAGAAGAAAGCTGATTCAAAGACTACAGAGTCAAGCCATCACTGGAATTGTAAAAATTTGTAAAACATTTCAGATGTTTATCATTTATGTATATATGTACATGTATATATGTATATATGTATATATGTATATATGTATATATATATGTACATGTATATATGTACATGTCTATACATGTAAGTATATGCATGAGAATGCATTTATAAAACAAAACATACAAATTTGCACATGCACTAATTCCAAATACTGCATATATATGCACATATGTGCACAAATACTCTGTTGATATTCTTGAAATTCCAATTTTTGGGATTTGAGTTAGTTAGAAATTCCAATTTCTTGGATTTAGGTTAGAATCCAGCTCTTTTTATATTCGTAAAAAATCTTGAAAAAAAAAATTAATAATGACATACTTAGAATATTTATTTTTTTTGTCAGGTCAGTCCAGAATAATAAGAGATTGACTTGATCCAAATAAGAATGCTTTGATATTCAGAATTCTTTCTTTCAACAGTCAATACTAAATAGACACACACACACACATGCATATGAGTGCATATGTGAATGTGTGTGTAAGTGTCTTTGTTTCCTAACCATTTGACAACCCAGTATTTATTTACATCCCCATAACCTAGCAGTTCAGCCAAAAAAAAGCAATAGAATAATATCTGACTAAAATACTAATTTTGATTTGTTTGACTAAATCTACAAGGTTAGTGCTCCAGCATAGCTGCAGTCGAATGACTGAAACAAGTGTAAAGATTGCCAGCAGATTTTGAAATAGCTCACCCATATCAGTTGGATATTTTTCCGTTTCTTCTGGGATTCTTTTTTTGTACTGCACACTTAAAAATAATGGAGGCAAGCCTTTTCAAGAAAGGAAAAAACAGAATAAAAATTAGTTCATAACTTTTAAATGTTGCTCACCCACCCCACATCTCCTCACATATTACTTTCCCAACAGCCATCACTTTTGAAAAGAAAAACAAATTTCTCCTAATTG
>NC_068984.1:73721975-73726010 GCF_001194135.2 Octopus bimaculoides
AGTTTCTGCATTCTGAAACATTTGGAATTCACATTTAGAACAAAAATTATTTTTTTGCTTACTTTTGCCATGTTATATAAAAACTTTTTTTCTATATGATATAAAAATTGAAAGATAAGAAAAACAAAATATATTAACACTTATTTGATTTACGCTAATATAATTTCCATCAAATTTAATTTTATAAACCATTTTTTCATCTTCCATAAAAGAGAAACATAAACAAATATAGGCGCAGGAGTGGCTGTGTGGTAAGTAGCTTGCTTACCAACTGCATGGTTCAGGGTTCATTCCCACTGCGTGGCACCTTGGGCAAGTGTCTTCTTCTATAGCCTCGGGCCGACCAAAGCCTTGTGAGTGGATTTGGTCAACGGAAACTGAAAGTAGCCCGTCGTATATATGTATATATATATATGTGTGCATGTGTGTTTGTGTGTCTGTGTTTGTCCCCCTAGCATTGCTTGACAACCGATGCTCGTGTGTTTATGTCCCCGTAACTTAGCAGTTCGGCAAAAGAAACCGATAGAATAAGTACTAGGCATCCAAAGAATAAGTCCTGGGGGTCGATCTGCTTGACTAAAGGCAGTGCTCCAGCATGGCCACAGTCAAATGACTGAAACAAGTAAAAGAGTAAATAAATATTCTGATTTACTTAAGACAGGGTGCTGCCCTGACAAACCACAACATTTTTTTGTAGGTTTTATTTATTATTCTTTTTTTCTTGTTTATATACACTATGTGATCAAAAGAATCCAGACACCCACCTGATAATAAAGTACAAGTTTTGGCCAGCCTCCATCAGGAACACTGTCAATCAATATGGTGTTGGTCCACCATTAGCCTTGATGACAGCTTCCACTCTTACAGGGAATACTTTCAATAAAGTGGCGGAAAATTTCCTGGAGAATGGCAGCTCATTCATTGCAGAGCACCAAAATGAGCAAGGGTATCAATGTGGGTCACTGTGGTCTAACACGAAGTCGGCATTGATGGGATTAAGACTGTGTGCAGGCCAGTCCATTAATGAGATGTTGTTGTTGTCAAACCACTCCCCTACAACCCCTGCAGTATGGACAAGTGGTCAGTCGTGTTGAAAGACACAATAGTCATCCCCGAACTGATCTTCGATGGTAGGCAACAAGAAAGTGGTTAAAATATCAGTGTAAACTTGTGCTATGACAGTGCCATATAAAACAACAATGGGACCAAGTCCCTCCAGGAGGAATACAACCACACCATGACCCCACCATTGCCAAATTTCAGTCAGCACTATACAGGTTGGTGCATATTGTTCACCAGGCATTCTCTACATCCACACCCTATCGTCAGATCGCCACATTTCGCCGTTTTACCCTTCAAGCTTCTTTCATTTCTCCACTACAACGATGACATGGTGCAATATTTTCATCATCTAAAAGGCCATTTCTTCGTAAAAATGTAACTGCCTTCATCTTGTCGCCGATCACATTGTAAAAATCTTTAGCCAGCATTTTAAGGGTTTTTAGAAATTGAAAAGTAAACTAAAATGTAACCTAAAGTAATCGCCCTTTAAGTTGTAGATCACACGTCAAACTAGCACTAATTCAACTATAGTCGTTCAACCTGCTAGAAATAGCAGCCAAATCTACCTCTAAATTCACCCTGTTATTATGAAAAAATGCGAGTGCTTTTTATTATAAGTCTGTTCATCCAGCACTGAGCAGGAACGAAACAACAACACATGCACAAAGGACATGTGAATTTGTGCAAGTTACATGAACATGTTACCTGACAAAAATTGTTTCAAAATAAATAGCAAAATATTAGTGAAAGGTGCAAGGGAGATAATCTGGATCTTATTAGTTAACTATTCTTATTGTGTGTAGGTGTGTGTATCTTTGTCCCCACCACTGCTTGACAGTTGGTGAGGGAAATTTGGATACTATTTCTTAGAGGCTGAGCTGTTATGCAGAGCAGAACTAAGAGACTTTTGATGAAAAACCTTACAGTGGTATATTACGAATGAACTACATTCTAATATATATCCTTTATTTAAGGTGGGTTATTATCTGTGGGAGATTTGGCTGTTATATTCAGCAGAAGCTTCCATGCTTGAACATGAAGACTAGGCAATATACATCGATGTCATCTTCCTTGTTAAATAGTGATACAGCAGATAACTACTCCGTCTGCCCCTTTCTCATTCCTTTGGAAAGGTGACTCATTTACGAAGTGGTGTGAGATTTGCTTTATTTAGTGAGGGTAGGATAGGTAGTGAGAAGAATAGCTAGCACAGTTTCCGCTACATACATTGATGTACTTGATAACATCATTATAGTAAGGACGCACTAGACATTGGTTTGGCGGAATCATTAGAACATCATCAAAAATGCTTTGTTCAAATTCCTCTAAAGTCAACCTTACCTTTCACTCATCCCGGTGAAAATAACATACCAGTCAAGTGTTGGAGTCAGTGGCACCAAATGATTCCTTCCTCTCCAAATTGCTGATGTTATGCCTAAATTAAAACAACATTCTTAAATGGATATACTGTAAACATGAATAGATAATCAGAATTAGCAACAAACATTCACCTCTAATTTAAACACTTATTTCAAATTGTATAGACATAATATATATTATACTATATTATATTATATTATATTATGATACTAACTGTGTATTTATGATAATCTTATTTTATTATTTTTATATTTTCAAATATGTAATTATAATTTTCTTCATATTAGATTTAACTTAAAAATTTTATTTTGCAATTTTGAGTTGAATTTTATTTTCCAATATCTTATTAAATTTTTTTTGCACTATGGTTAACTCAAATTATATTTTATTTTTATTTTTAATTTTCAATATTTGTATTATCCTTTTTAAAAATTTTATTTTGTAATATTAATTCTAATTCATTTTCAAATATTCGATTGCAATTTTTAATTCATAATATTTGATTGTATTTTGTTATATGGCCAGCTTGTTTGATAAGATGAACTAAATATAATAATTTTTTACATTGAAGTACCTCAACTTATATTCTTTTTTAGATTATATTTGTAAATAAGATAATATAAGCACGGGCATGGCTGTATGGTAAGAAGCCTGCTTAGTAACCAATGTTGGTGTGTTTACACCCCTGAAACTTAGTTCAGCAAAAGATACTGTCTTTATTTTTGTACTTAATACTTTAAAAACCAGTTGGTAGGATATTGGTACTAATTGAAGAAAATAGCACTGAAACCAAATATCTCAGAGGCTGCACATGGTAGATTTGAGAGCCACATGTGGGTCCCAATCTGCAATTTGGCCACTTTGGATTTTTATTATATATTTCTATTGCAAAATAAAAGACTGAAGAACTTTGCCGATTAACTTTGAGTATACTTGTCTCATCTTGTAGAGAGGTTGATAGCGATGGAGATGAAGCTTACAGCTCTGATGATGGAGATGAGTATATAGGCCATAGGCTGTGGTACATTATCAAGCTGAACATCCTCCAGGGTCCTCCAGAATCCATTCTACATATTTCATGTCCTTGTCAGGTAAGATTTTTCAACCATTGGTCTTAAACTGAAAGCTGTCTTGGAGTCTCTGCCAGTAAACACATATACACACACATACACAAGTAAATTGCATTCAAATATAAGTGGTTGAACAATCAATCTGGTGACACTTGTACCACTAGCATCCTTCTACTTTTATATCCTACATGACCATTTCAATCAACAAAAATTTGACTTGCTATTTACTCTACTTAGTCCCTTTCTCTCCCAAATGTTTCCCCCATTTAGCAACTTCTTAAATATTATTTAGATGCTTATTTCTTTATGGATATTATATATATATAGGGTGCTTGTCTTCCTTGTCGGCTCATTAAGGTAGTGCTTCTGTGGCTATTGAGTTTTGACTCTTATTTCTAGCAATACTGGTGCTGATTAGTGCCCTTTGTTCACATTAGTGACAAATATATTTCTTCCTTTAGGTTGTAAAATTGTTGAGTTAGCCACCCATATTATTTATATATATATATGTATGTATATATAT
>NC_068984.1:73726081-73729297 GCF_001194135.2 Octopus bimaculoides
ATATATATATATATATATATATATATATAAAAGTTCCACACCCTAGCGGTTGAGGGAACCTGTGGAAGAGGTAGACCCAGGAAGACATGGGATGAGGTGGTGAAGCATGACCTTTGAACATTAGGCCTCACCGAGGCAATGACTAGTGATCAGGACCTTTGGAAATATGCAGTGCATGAGAAGATCTGGCAAGCCAAGTGAGACCATAATCCGTCATTGGACAATAAACTCTGCTTCTAAAGACCTGTCGAGGCAAGTGAAATCAAAATCGAAATCGAACCAAATTCGACGACTGACACCCATGCCAACCTCTCTTTCATCGGACACTAAACTCTGCTTGTGAAGACCTGTTGGGGCAGGTGAAATTGAAATCGAAATCGTAATTGAACCATATTCAATGACTGGCACCTGTGCCAGTGGAGCACTAACAGCACCGTCCAAGCATGACCATTGCCAGAGCAGCTGTCTGGCTTCCATGCCAGTGGCACGTAAATAGCACCATTTGTGCGTGATCATTACCAGAGTCACCTTACTGGCACGTTAGAAAACATTCGAGCGAGGTCATTGCCAGTGCTGTTAGACTAGCTCTTGTGCAGGTGGCATATAAAAAACACCATTTTGAGCATGGCCGTTGCCAGTACCACCTGACTGGCCCTCATGCTGGTGGCACGTAAAAGCACCCTCTACACTCTTGGAGTGGTTGGCGTTAGGAAGGGCATCCAGCTGTAGAAACTCTGTCAGATCAGATTGGAGCCTGGTGCAGCTATCCGGTACACCAGTCCTCAGTCAAATCATCCAGCCCATGTTAGCATGGACAGCAGACGTTAAACGATGATGAAGATATATATATATATATATATATATATATAACATTATCATTGTTTAATGTCCACTTGTACATACTTGAATGCGTCAGACTGAATTTGTTGATACAAATTTTCAACAGTTGGATGCTCTTCCTGTTTCTCACTCCTCATCTGCTTCTAAACAAGGTAATATTTCACCTTGGAAGATAGGAAATAAAAAACATCACTTGTATGACAGTGATGCTCATTTACAATCATCACATGCTGTCAAGACAGAGGTACAAGCCAAAATACACATGCATACACACACACACACACACACACACACACATATATACAAGTGGGTGGACAAATAAAAGAAAAGAGCACTCAACACATTTAGTACGTGTTACATGCATTATTATTTAAAGCAGTTTGATTTGGCTCCACATGACTTAAAGTTTTGCAAACCTCTGAGAGAAGCTTTAGGAATGGTCATTTTTTGCTTGAAGACCAACCTTGTATGGGGCTGCTTTCAACCTCCCGAACAGATGAAAACGTCTTGGAAATTCATGAACTGATGTTGGAGAACTGTTGACAAACAATTGATGAACTTGTTGATATGTCTAGTGTGTCCTGAAGCTCTTGCGAGGAATTGTGAATGTAAAGAGTTCCAGTAAAATTTGTGCTTTGCTTGTTCTTGAAAGATCAAATGCAGTCATGACTGAATGCATGTTGTGAACTAAGAGAACAGCTAGAAGTTGATCCAGACTTTTTTTTCGAACACTATCACTGGTGATGAAAGCTGGTACTACAGAGTTTGCAGATGTGGAAGAGGTGAAGAAAAAAACGACGGAGCTGTTAAAAAACATCACTTTACAGAAGTTCCAGGACTGCTTCAAACAGTGGAAAATGTGCCTGGACCGATGCATAATTTCAAATGGAGAATACTTTGAAGGTGATAAAAGTGTAAACTAAATGAATAAAAAAATATTGCACAATTCTGGTTTCTTTTGGGTATCTCCTCGTAAGTTGAACTGTAAAATTCCAAAACAAATAGTGCAGTATGTATATTGTATCATAAACATTTGTATGAAACTTAAATCATAAATTTCTGTATAATTTTGATATAAATATGGTATAAAAAATGTCGCAAATATTCTCAAAGTTTGTCAAGGAAAACCTTTGCAATCACTAATATTTAATTTTAAAAAAAGCAATTGAATACAGGCAGGAGAGAGAGAAAGAGAGAGAGAGAGAGAGAGAGAGAGAGAGAGAGAGAGAGAGAGAGAGAGAGAGAGAGAGAAAGGGAGAGAAAGAGAGAATTGCTAGGAAAGAAAATGAAAGTAACAGAGTGTACAGGGAGAGACAAAATGTATTAAATGAAATAACAGAGGAAGGGATACAGAGTTTGTTTGTGAGAGAGAAACAACGATGACCTAGTGAAGAAAATTGTTGAAGAAAAGAAGGATGAGGATAAGAATGGGTGAGATAAAGTCATAAGAATGTAGAAATAAAAAAGATAATAGCGATAGACATGGTAAACAAAGATACAATGAAAGAAGAGAAAGGGAAAAAGTGTATTGCTAGGAAATACTAGATGAAAAGGAATACAAATGTAAGACATTAAAAAATACATATTGCAGTGAATAAAACTGTTGTATATTAGTGTGTAGTTGAAATGCTCAATATTAAAAGTTCTCCAATACCACATTTTAATAAAGAATATATTAAAATTGGAATTTATAACAATTTTCTAAACAGTGAAACTTTTAATAGTTACTTTCTTTTAGTAAAAGTTGCATATTCAAAATTAGTTAATAAGCAGCTTTCTTTAGTATAGTATATATATTCTCTAAATACATACTTTTGTCCTGTTTTGCTTTTTCTCCCTCCCTCAAACTGTCACTTTTTCTTTCTCTTTCTCTCCAGGAAAGCAAATTGATCAAAGTTCCTGTTACCAATCCGATAGATGAGGAATTATCCCTTCAGACAATAATAGAAGGTCCCCACTTAACAGGACCATCTTCAATTGAACTTAGTGCTGGTGAAAAAGTGACCTATCTTTTGACATTTTCTCCTCAAAGTATCTTGCACCAAAAAGGCATGTAAGTAGAACTACCATTTAGGTATCTTCTCTCCTATGTAACTGTGAAACTGCTATGCAAACCTACACTGCAATGCTATACATTGTGTGTTACCAATTATTCATATCAAGGTGTTACAGTAAGATAGTTGATATATATGTATGTGTATATATATATATATATATATATATATATAGTGAAGTATATTTGCCATTTAAATGTGGCTGACCCCTAAGGGTGGATGTTACTGTTGCTTTTAGCCCCAGGAGAACATCTCCTCCAGCTGGCTTAGCGACACATATCTGTGTCCTGTCTATATATATATATCAGGAGTGGCTGTGTGC
>NC_068984.1:73729711-73733761 GCF_001194135.2 Octopus bimaculoides
TATATATATATATATATACATATATATATGTAGATAGATAGATAGATAGACAGACAGACAGACAGACAGACAGATAGACAGACAGACAGACAGACGGACAAGTAAGGCAGACAGAGCAGGACTCTGCTTTCTTTCTTTCGCTCTCTCTTTCTTTCTCTCTCTCCCTTTTTCTTTCTTTCTTTTTGTAGAGTTTTCAATTTAGCCCTTTTTTGTAACACCTTGGGCAAGTGTCCCCTACAGTATTGTCAGGCTGACCAATACCTTGTGAGTAGAATCAGTAGATGGAAGCTGTGAAGAAGCCTGTCATTTGTGCGTGTGTGTGCGCGTGTGCAGGTGCATATGTGTACGCACATGTGTGTGCCTGCATGTAGTGATATTGATTCTATGTGCCTTTTTTTAGCATCACATATCAAAGGCAGTGATGTTGCTTACATGTTTTAGTAAGCAAAAGTCCTATTGTTTTAAGTAACTTCATTGCTGTTGATGTGTGAGAACCAGCAGACAAAAATACCAATAACTTCCTTGGAAACCAAAGGTTGGCGACAAGAAAGACAAGAAAGCTGCTTCAATAAGACTTATCTAACCCATGCCAGCAAAGAAAAAGATGATGATGATGGTTGTGGTGATGGTGATGATGATGATGATGATGTATTTACACATATTTCATTTCTATGCAGGTTAAAATTCTTCAATCAAAACTTTGGTGAATTCTGGTATGATTTGGTCCTCGAGAGTAAGCCCCCTTCGCCAGTGAATTTGTCTTACATGCAGTGTCAATTAGGAATGTAAGTTGCTATCACTACTACTACTACTACTACTACTACTACTACTACTACTACTATCATTTGTGTTGCAGATGCTTTACTACTTAGTTTATTGGGGTGGGTGGGGCCTTGTCCTTGTCATTGAAATATCTTTTGATGCTTATTCACTTTGGCTTGGTTTTCAATTTTCCCAGGTTGATAAAACAAGTATTAGTCAATAAAAGTGGTGTCAATGTAAATTGATTATAACCCAGAAAATATTCTCCCAGATTAACCACAAATTTAAATGAAAACAGAAAAAGGACAAAATGATATGGGTTTTATTTCCTCATTTGTTTTGTTTGCTTTCATGTTCTATGTTTATATATGTGTGTGTAAGTGTGTGCGATATATGATGGAATCTTCCATCGAAGACAATATATGACTATTTGGGTTTTGCTGAATGGCCTGCTCAAAGGATTTGTTTATAGCAATCAAATGTATTCACTCACTTCATCTAATTGACATTTGCCTGCACCGGTGTAATGGTGTACCACATGTCAGGTGTCAAAACGATTGCAGAGCAATGTGAGAGAAAGTGTTTTGCTCAAGAACACAGTGCACTACCCTGTCCAGGAATTGAACCTCAATCTCACAATCATGAGTCTAACACCCTAATCAATAGGCCATACACCCTCACACACACATGTGTGTGTGTGTATATACATATGGTGGAAGTCAACTGATGAGACCGTGAGACCACTTCCTAACCCAGGAAGCCCATTCAAACATTCCTGCAGTGCAAGAAGTTCCTTTGCATGAATTTCAATTGGACAGATAAAATGCTGCACAACACTGAACCCACTGTTCATTACAATCAGCTAAAAAACCCGAGGCACCATAGAGCCTGAGATGATTAGAAATCAACTGCACTTTAAGTTTTTATACTAGGTTACCTTTTCCTAGAAGGAAGTTCTAACAAGAACTAAGGTTTTCATTTTCTCCCAGGGATTCATACTAGTTAATCTTTAGCTGAGACCCTAACAGATGCTACTACTCTGGGTCAGAATAGACTTGGAGACAAATAGTGGCAAAGAGGTGGTTCTATGCTTCTGAAAACCCTGCAACTCCCATACCTGCACTTCTAGCAGAAGCAGTTTAAAGTCATACCCAGGCCCTACACATGCACACACGCACACACGCACGCATATATATATATATACTCTGAAGTAGAGAGCAATGTCCATATGTGTTAGAAAGCTCAAGTGATTTTTACTTTTCATTGCCAAGGAGAATGCTAATTGTCCTGCTTTGCAATGCATATGTATGTATATATAATCCCTTTTTGTTTCTTTTTTTTTTTTTTTCTTTTTATCTCGAACAGGTCTGTATCGCAAACAATTAATTTAACAAACAATGCTGACCAATCATTAGATTTGATTCCTGAGATCAGTGACAGCAACTTCATCCTATATGATGGTGGCATCGAAATAAAGAGCTTACATTTGGAACCTCATTCTACTGTGAATGTGACACTTACTTTTAAACCATCAGTGTTGTCTAGCAGACGTCTACCTTGCAAAGTGATCTTCCACAGCAAACGAGTATGATTCCTTTGACTTTTAACTTCAATTTATGGAATTACAATTTTGGGAGGTTTCTTGTGGGTCTTGTTTATTTAGAATTACACTGTTTTTCTAGTCTTGAAAAAGCCTGCCTTGTAAAATGAGCTTCTGCCATCCAGGAGTTGTTTAACTTTTTAATAACATAATACCATCTATTTAACCAGAGCTATATAATATGCCTTTAAAACATCCATTCTCCAAGACTTAGCAAGCATATAGATCACCTTTAAAACATCCATTCTCCAGGGCTTAGCAAGCATATAGGTCAGTTTCAAAGAGAAATGTTGACAGTACATTTGTATCATAGCTTATTGTTGCCTCACTCTTATATTCAATAGTTTTACTGCCACAGAAAATGCTTGCCCATTGTTTTGAATGCCTACTCTTACATTCATAACAACCTAGTTCAATAGACAACAATAAATATTTACCACCTGTATACTGAAGCTCATCATTCTAGAAACTTTGATATTATTGAGTTTAACTAGAGTTTAACATTTTTCTCAATGGTTTTGTCTGAAAGATGCTGAATTCATGGCTTTTACAAACTTTCTAAGACTGGAGAGATTGATATGGCTGATCAACAAGTTCATGACTTCAGAAAAAAACACCAGCAAGATTGGAATTCCAGAATGGTGATGTTCTGGGAGAGGAAGAACTGAGTTTAATGGTTAGAGTGTAATCTGAAGAAGTGAAACAATACAAGGGATCAGAATAAGAAAGATGAGCATGATGAGTTGAGTTAAATTGATTGGAGGTGATACATGATATGTAAGCTTCAAGAATCAGAGGACATTGTAGTAGCACTTATAGAGGCTGTGTGAGCAGCCTACATCCATGGACCAGAGGTCGGAATGTGTTGATGACTCCATAATAATCAGTCAAGTGAACATTTTATTTGTATGCAGTCTAGTATGTCTATATGCCGGAGTATGTCTATAACCCAGATGCAGTCTAGCATGTCTATAACTCAGATGTTAGAGCAGTATTTCATTGGCACATGGAGGGTGTAGTTCATTACATTCACCCTAGTACTTGTATGAAAGGCCAAGTTGATCATGGAGAGATTTAGACTCGAGTTCTTTATAGCTGAAAACTATTTCATTAACTTCCAATTCTAAGACTGAATTTAGCTTTTAAATGAATGAAATACTCCTGTTGACATTCTACTCTAGATACAAGATAGCAAATAATTCATTTTGTGGGTCCATATAATATAAATATTTATAATAATAATAATAATAATAATAATAATAATAATAATAATAATAATAACTGAAGACAGCTGCAGAAAGGCCTCAGTATGGCCTGGGGGGACTACCAAAAGGCTTTCGACAGTGTTCCCCACACATGGATTTTGGAAACACTAGCCATAAACAAAGTGGCACCAATTATTATAAAATACATAAGGTACTCAATGAACAAATGGCAGACAGTGCTACAGCTCCAAACAAAAGAGGGACTTGTGAAAACGAAAGCCATCCCCATTAGAAGAGGAATATTCCAGGGAGACACGCTCTCTCCACTCCTGTTCTGCCTGGCACTCACACCTTTAACTGGATGCGGTTACAAATGTTACGGGAAAACAGTCAGCCACCTTCTATATATGGATGACCTAAAATTATATGCTAAAAATGACAAAGAGCTAGAAACACTACTACAGACAGTACACGGCTTTACCA